>NW_022060637.1:0-277517 GCF_003285725.1 Scaptodrosophila lebanonensis
CCAAAAGGAAACTACGTCAACAGCCAAACCGTAGAAGCTAAGAAGCTGAAGTTTGGACTCAAGTATTCTATCATGTGTAGGTATGCATTAAGAATTGGATTTGGAAAATTCTAGCTCCAAAGGGGGTACAACGAGCTGTAAAGTTTGTTTGAAAAATCCACATTTCGATTGGTTAATTGACCTAAAACTAGGTTTCCAAAATCAATAAAAGGATATAAATAAAACTGCTTACTCGGTATTTTGATACTTGTCTAGGGAGAATGAATTATGGGGCAAAAGGAAACTACGTCAACAGCACACAGCCCAAACCGTAGAAGCTAGGAAGCTGAAGTTTGGGACTCAAGTATCCTATCATAGTGTAGGTGTGCATTAAGAATTGGATTTGGAAAATTCTAGCTCTAAAGGGGATAAAACGAGCTGTAAAGTTTGTTTGAAAAATCCACATTCTGATTGGTTAATTGACTTAAAACTACTAGCTATCTCAAATCAATAAAAGAATATAAATAAAACTGCATACTCGGTATTTTGATACTTGTCTAGGAGACTGAATTATGGGGCAAAAGGAAACTACGTCAACAGCACATAGCCCAAACCCTAGAAGCTAGGAAGGTGAAAATTTGGGCTCAAGTATCCTATCATAATGTAGGTGTAAATTAAGCAAGGGATCTGGAAAATTCTTAATAACTTTGGCACAAAAGGAAACTACGTCACAGCCCACAGCCCAAACCGTAGAAGCTAGGAAGCTGAAGTTTGGACTCAAGATTCTATCATGTGTAGGTGTGGAAAAATTCTAGCTCCAAAGGGGGTAAAACGAGCTGTAAAGTTTGTTTGAAAAATCCACATTTTGATTGGTTAATTGACTTAAAACTAACTTTCTCCAAATCAATAAAAGAATATAAATAAACTGCATACTCGGTATTTTGATACTTGTCTAGGAGACTGAATATGGCGCCAAAAAGGAACTACGTCCAACAGCCAAGCCGTAGAAGCTAAGAAGCTGAAGTTTGGGACTCAAAGTATTCTATCATTGTAGGTATGCATTAAGAATTGGATTTGGAAAATTCTAGCTCCAAAGGGGATAAAACGAGCTGGTAAAGTTTGTTTGAAAAATCCACATTTCGATTGGTTAATTGACCTAAAACTAGGTTTCCAAAATCAATAAAAGGATATAAATAAATTGCATACTCGGTATTTTGATACTTGTCTAGGAGACTGAATTATGGGGCAAAAGGAAACTACGTCAAACAGCACATAGCCCAAACCCTAGAAGCTAGGAAGGTGAAATTTGGGCTCAAGTATCCTATCATAATGTAGGTGTTGCATTAAGCAAGGGAACTGGAAAATTCTCAACAACTTTGGCACAAATGGAAACTACGTCAACAGCACACAGCCAAACCGTAGAAGCTAGAAGGTGAAATTTGGGGCAAGTATCCTATCATAGTGTATGTGTGCACTAAGAAGGAAATTTGGAAAATTCTAGCTCCAAAGGGGGGAAAACGAGCTGTAAAGTTTGTTTGAAAAATCCACATTTCGATTGGTTAATTGACCTAAAACTAGGTTTCCAAAATCAATAAAAGGATATAAATAAAACTGCATACTCGGTATTTTGATACTTGTCTAGGAGACTGAATTATGGGGCAAAAGGAAACTACGTCAACAGCACACAGCCCAAACCGTAGAAGCTAGGAAGCTGAAGTTTGGGCTCAAGTGTCCTATCATAGTGTAGGGTGTGCACTACGAAGGGGATTTGGAAAATTCTTTGGAGCTCCAAAGGGGGGAAAACGAGCTGTAAAGTTTGTTTGAAAAATCCACATTCTGATTGGTTAATTGACTTAAAAACTAGCTATCCTCAAATCAATAAAAGAATATAAATAAAACTGCATACTCGGTATTTGATACTTGTCTAGGAGACTGAATTATGGCGCAAAAGGAAACTACGGTCAACAGCCCACTGCCCAAACCGTAGAAGCTAGGAAGCTGAAGTTTGGGCTCAAGTGTCCTATCATAGTGTAGGTGTGCACTACGAAGGGGGATTTGGAAAATTCTTTGGAGCTCCAAAGGGGGGGAAAAACGAGCTGTAAAGTTTGTTTGAAAAATCCACATTCTGATTGGTTAATTGACTTAAAAACTAACTTTCTCAAATCAATAAAAGAATATAAATAAAACTGCATACTCGGTATTTTGATACTTGTCTAGGAGACTGAATTATGGCGCAAAAGGAAACTACGTCAACAGCCAAGCCGTAGAAGCTAAGAAGCTGAAGTTTGGACTCAAGTATTCTATCATGTGTAGGTATGCATTAAGAATTGGATTTGGAAAATTCTAGCTCCAAAGGGGATAAACGAGCTGTAAAGTTTGTTGAAAAATCCACATTTCGATTGGTTAATTGACCTAAAACTAGGTTTCAATAAAGGATATAAATAAAATTGCATACTCGGTATTTTGATACTTGTCTAGGAGACTGAATTATGGGGCAAAAGGAAACTACGTCAACAGCACATAGCCCAACCCTAGAAGCTAGGAAGGTGAAATTTGGGCTCAAGTATCCTATCATAATGTAGGTGTGCATTAAGCAAGGGAACTGGGAAAATTCTCAAACAACTTTGGCACAAATGGAAACTACGTCAACAGCACACAGCCCAAACCGTAGAAGCTAGGAAGGTGAAATTTGGGGGCAAGTATCCTATCATAGTGTATGTGTGCCACTAAGAAGGAAATTTGGAAAATTCTAGCTCCAAAGGGGGGAAAACGAGCTGTAAAGTTTGTTTGAAAAATCCACATTTCGATTGGTTAATTGACCTAAAACTAGGTTTCCAAAATCAATAAAAGGATATAAATAAAACTGCATACTCGGTATTTTGATACTTGTCTAGGAGACTGAATTATGGGGCAAAAGGAAACTACGTCAACAGCACATAGCCCAAACCCTAGAAGCTAGGAAGCTGAAGTTTGGGCTCAAGTGTCCTATCATAGTGTAGGTGTGCACTACGAAGGGGATTTGGAAAATTCTTTGGAGCTCCAAAGGGGGGAAAACGAGCTGTAAAGTTTGTTTGAAAAATCCACATTCTGATTGGTTAATTGACTTAAAACTAGCTATCTCAAATCAATAAAAGAATATAAATAAAACTGCATACTCGGTATTTTGATACTTGTCTAGGAGACTGAATTATGGCGCAAAAGGAAACTACGTCAACAGCCCACTGCCCAAACCGTAGAAGCTAGGAAGCTGAAGTTTGGGCTCAAGTATTCTATCATGTGTAGGAGTGCATTAAGAATTGGATTTGGAAATTCTAGCTCTAAAGGGGATAAAACGAGCTGTAAAGTTTGTTTGAAAAATCCACATTCTGATTGGTTAATTGACTTAAAACTAGCTATCTCAAATCAATAAAAGGATATAAATAAAACTGCATACTCGGTATTTTGATACTTGTCTAGGAGACTGAATTATGGGGCAAAAGGAAACTACGTCAACAGCACATAGCCCAAACCCTAGAAGCTAGGAAGGTGTGAAATTTGGGCTCAAGTATCCTATCATAATGTAGGTGTGCATTAAGCAAGGGAACTGGAAAATTCTCAACAACTTTGGCACAAATGGAAACTACGTCAACAGCACACAGCCCAAACCGTAGAAGCTAGGAAGGTGAAATTTGGGGCAAGTATCCTATCATAGTGTATGTGTGCACGAAGAAGGAAATTTGGAAAATTCTAGCTCCAAAGGGAGGAAAACGAGCTGTAAAGTTTGTTTGAAAAATCCACATTCTGATTGGTTAATTGACTTAAAACTAGCTATCTCAAATCAATAAAAGGATATAAATAAAACTGCATACTCGGTATTTTGATACTTGTCTAGGAGACTGAATTATGGGGCAAAAGGAAACTACGTCAACAGCACATAGCCCAAACCGTAGAAGCTAGGAAGCTGAAGTTTGGGCTCAAGTATTCTATCATGTGTAGGTGTGCATTAAGAATTGGATTTGGAAAATTCCAGCTCCAAAGCGGGGGAAAATGAGCTGTAAAGTTTGTTTGAAAATTACAAATTTCGATTGGTTAATTGACCTAAAACTAGCTATCTCAAATCAATAAAAGAATATAAATAAAACTGCATACTCGGTATTTTGATACTTGTCTAGGAGACTGAATTATGGCGCAAAAGGAAACTACGTCAACAGCCCACTGCCCAAACCGTAGAAGCTAGGAAGCTGAAGTTTGGGCTCAAGTATTCTATCATGTGTAGGTGTGCATTAAGAATTGGATTTGGAAATTCTAGCTCTAAAGGGGATAAAACGAGCTGTAAAGTTTGTTTGAAAAATCCACATTCTGATTGGTTAATTGACTTAAAACTAGCTATCTCAAATCAATAAAAGGATATAATTAAAACTGCATACTCGGTATTTTGATACTTGTCTAGGAGACTGAATTATGGGGCAAAAGGAAACTACGTCAACAGCACACAGCCCAAACCGTAGAAGCTAGGAAGCTGAAGTTTGGGCTCAAGTATCCTATCATAGTGTAGGTGTGCATTAAGAATTGGATTTGGAAAGTTCTAGCTCTAAAGGGGATAAAACGAGCTGTAAAGTTTGTTTGAAAAATCCACATTCTGATTGGTTAATTGACTTAAAACTAGCTATCTCAAATCAATAAAAGAATATAAATAAAACTGCATACTCGGTATTTTGATACTTGTCTAGGAGACTGAATTATGGGGCAAAAGGAAACTACGTCAACAGCCAAGCCGTAGAAGCTAAGAAGCTGAAGTTTGGGCTCAAGTATTCTATCATGTGTAGGTGTGCATTAAGAATTGGATTTGGAAAATTCTAGCTCTAAAGGGGATAAAACGAGCTGTAAAGTTTGTTTGAAAAATCCACATTCTGATTGGTTAATTGACCTAAAACTAGGTTTCCAAAATCAATAAAAGTATATAAATAAAACTGCATACTCGGTATTTTGATACTTGTCTAGGAGAATGAATTATGGGGCAAAAGGAAACTACGTCAACAGCACATAGCCCAAACCGTAGAAGCTAGGAAGGTGAAATTTGGGCTCAAGTATCCTATCATAATGTAGGTGCGATTTAAGCAAGGGATCTGGAAAATTCTCATTAACTTTGGCACAAAAGGAAACTACGTCAACAGCCAAACCGTAGAAGCTAAGAAGCTGAAGTTTGGACTCAAGTATTCTATCATGTGTAGGTATGCATTAAGAATTGGATTTGGAAAATTCTAGCTCCAAAGGGGGTAAAACGAGCTGTAAAGTTTGTTTGAAAAATCCACATTTCGATTGGTTAATTGACCTAAAACTAGGTTTCCAAAATCAATAAAAGGATATAAATAAAACTGCTTACTCGGTATTTTGATACTTGTCTAGGAGAATGAATTATGGGGCAAAAGGAAACTACGTCAACAGCACACAGCCCAAACCGTAGAAGCTAGGAAGCTGAAGTTTGGACTCAAGTATCCTATCATAGTGTAGGTGTGCATTAAGAATTGGATTTGGAAAATTCTAGCTCTAAAGGGGATAAAACGAGCTGTAAAGTTTGTTTGAAAAATCCACATTCTGATTGGTTAATTGACTTAAAACTAGCTATCTCAAATCAATAAAAGAATATAAATAAAACTGCATACTCGGTATTTTGATACTTGTCTAGGAGACTGAATTATGGGGCAAAAGGAAACTACGTCAACAGCACATAGCCCAAACCCTAGAAGCTAGGAAGGTGAAATTTGGGCTCAAGTATCCTATCATAATGTAGGTGTAAATTAAGCAAGGGATCTGGAAAATTCTCAATAACTTTGGCACAAAAGGAAACTACGTCAACAGCCCACAGCCCAAACCGTAGAAGCTAGGAAGCTGAAGTTTGGACTCAAGTATTCTATCATGTGTAGGTGTGGAAAAATTCTAGCTCCAAAGGGGGTAAAACGAGCTGTAAAGTTTGTTTGAAAAATCCACATTTTGATTGGTTAATTGACTTAAAACTAACTTTCTCAAATCAATAAAAGAATATAAATAAAACTGCATACTCGGTATTTTGATACTTGTCTAGGAGACTGAATTATGGCGCAAAAGGAAACTACGTCAACAGCCAAGCCGTAGAAGCTAAGAAGCTGAAGTTTGGACTCAAGTATTCTATCATGTGTAGGTATGCATTAAGAATTGGATTTGGAAAATTCTAGCTCCAAAGGGGATAAAACGAGCTGTAAAGTTTGTTTGAAAAATCCACATTTCGATTGGTTAATTGACCTAAAACTAGGTTTCCAAAATCAATAAAAGGATATAAATAAAATTGCATACTCGGTATTTTGATACTTGTCTAGGAGACTGAATTATGGGGCAAAAGGAAACTACGTCAACAGCACATAGCCCAAACCCTAGAAGCTAGGAAGGTGAAATTTGGGCTCAAGTATCCTATCATAATGTAGGTGTGCATTAAGCAAGAAACTGGAAAATTCTCAACAACTTTGGCACAAATGGAAACTACGTCAACAGCCCACAGCCCAAACCGTAGAAGCTAGGAAGCTGAAGTTTGTGCTCAAGTATCCTATCATAGTGTAGGTGTGCACTACGAAGGGGATTTGGAAAATTCTTTGGAGCTCCAAAGGGGGGAAAACGAGCTGTAAAGTTTGTTTGAAAAATCCACATTCTGATTGGTTAATTGACTTAAAACTAGCTATCTCAAATCAATAAAAGGATATAAATAAAACTGCATACTCGGTATTTTGATACTTGTCTAGGAGACTGAATTATGGGGCAAAAGGAAACTACGTCAACAGCACATAGCCCAAACCCTAGAAGCTAGGAAGCTGAAGTTTGTGCTCAAGTATCCTATCATAGTGTAGGTGTGCACTACGAAGGGGATTTGGAAAATTCTTTGGAGCTCCAAAGGGGGGAAAACGAGCTGTAAAGTTTGTTTGAAAAATCCACATTTTGATTGGTTAATTGACTTAAAACTAACTTTCTCAAATCAATAAAAGAATATAAATAAAACTGCATACTCGGTATTTTGATACTTGTCTAGGAGACTGAATTATGGCGCAAAAGGAAACTACGTCAACAGCCAAGCCGTAGAAGCTAAGAAGCTGAAGTTTGGACTCAAGTATTCTATCATGTGTAGGTATGCATTAAGAATTGGATTTGGAAAATTCTAGCTCCAAAGGGGATAAAACGAGCTGTAAAGTTTGTTTGAAAAATCCACATTTCGATTGGTTAATTGACCTAAAACTAGGTTTCCAAAATCAATAAAAGGATATAAATAAAATTGCATACTCGGTATTTTGATACTTGTCTAGGAGACTGAATTATGGGGCAAAAGGAAACTACGTCAACAGCACATAGCCCAAACCCTAGAAGCTAGGAAGGTGAAATTTGGGCTCAAGTATCCTATCATAATGTAGGTGTGCATTAAGCAAGGGAACTGGAAAATTCTCAACAACTTTGGCACAAATGGAAACTACGTCAACAGCACACAGCCCAAACCGTAGAAGCTAGGAAGGTGAAATTTGGGGCAAGTATCCTATCATAGTGTATGTGTGCACTAAGAAGGAAATTTGGAAAATTCTAGCTCCAAAGGGGGGAAAACGAGCTGTAAAGTTTGTTTGAAAAATCCACATTTCGATTGGTTAATTGACCTAAAACTAGGTTTCCAAAATCAATAAAAGGATATAAATAAAACTGCATACTCGGTATTTTGATACTTGTCTAGGAGACTGAATTATGGGGCAAAAGGAAACTACGTCAACAGCACACAGCCCAAACCGTAGAAGCTAGGAAGCTGAAGTTTGGGCTCAAGTGTCCTATCATAGTGTAGGTGTGCACTACGAAGGGGATTTGGAAAATTCTTTGGAGCTCCAAAGGGGGGAAAACGAGCTGTAAAGTTTGTTTGAAAAATCCACATTCTGATTGGTTAATTGACTTAAAACTAGCTATCTCAAATCAATAAAAGAATATAAATAAAACTGCATACTCGGTATTTTGATACTTGTCTAGGAGACTGAATTATGGCGCAAAAGGAAACTACGTCAACAGCCCACTGCCCAAACCGTAGAAGCTAGGAAGCTGAAGTTTGGGCTCAAGTGTCCTATCATAGTGTAGGTGTGCACTACGAAGGGGATTTGGAAAATTCTTTGGAGCTCCAAAGGGGGGAAAACGAGCTGTAAAGTTTGTTTGAAAAATCCACATTCTGATTGGTTAATTGACTTAAAACTAACTTTCTCAAATCAATAAAAGAATATAAATAAAACTGCATACTCGGTATTTTGATACTTGTCTAGGAGACTGAATTATGGCGCAAAAGGAAACTACGTCAACAGCCAAGCCGTAGAAGCTAAGAAGCTGAAGTTTGGACTCAAGTATTCTATCATGTGTAGGTATGCATTAAGAATTGGATTTGGAAAATTCTAGCTCCAAAGGGGATAAAACGAGCTGTAAAGTTTGTTTGAAAAATCCACATTTCGATTGGTTAATTGACCTAAAACTAGGTTTCAATAAAAGGATATAAATAAAATTGCATACTCGGTATTTTGATACTTGTCTAGGAGACTGAATTATGGGGCAAAAGGAAACTACGTCAACAGCACATAGCCCAAACCCTAGAAGCTAGGAAGGTGAAATTTGGGCTCAAGTATCCTATCATAATGTAGGTGTGCATTAAGCAAGGGAACTGGAAAATTCTCAACAACTTTGGCACAAATGGAAACTACGTCAACAGCACACAGCCCAAACCGTAGAAGCTAGGAAGGTGAAATTTGGGGCAAGTATCCTATCATAGTGTATGTGTGCACTAAGAAGGAAATTTGGAAAATTCTAGCTCCAAAGGGGGGAAAACGAGCTGTAAAGTTTGTTTGAAAAATCCACATTTCGATTGGTTAATTGACCTAAAACTAGGTTTCCAAAATCAATAAAAGGATATAAATAAAACTGCATACTCGGTATTTTGATACTTGTCTAGGAGACTGAATTATGGGGCAAAAGGAAACTACGTCAACAGCACACAGCCCAAACCGTAGAAGCTAGGAAGCTGAAGTTTGGGCTCAAGTGTCCTATCATAGTGTAGGTGTGCACTACGAAGGGGATTTGGAAAATTCTTTGGAGCTCCAAAGGGGGGAAAACGAGCTGTAAAGTTTGTTTGAAAAATCCACATTCTGATTGGTTAATTGACTTAAAACTAGCTATCTCAAATCAATAAAAGAATATAAATAAAACTGCATACTCGGTATTTTGATACTTGTCTAGGAGACTGAATTATGGCGCAAAAGGAAACTACGTCAACAGCCCACTGCCCAAACCGTAGAAGCTAGGAAGCTGAAGTTTGGGCTCAAGTATTCTATCATGTGTAGGAGTGCATTAAGAATTGGATTTGGAAATTCTAGCTCTAAAGGGGATAAAACGAGCTGTAAAGTTTGTTTGAAAAATCCACATTCTGATTGGTTAATTGACTTAAAACTAGCTATCTCAAATCAATAAAAGGATATAAATAAAACTGCATACTCGGTATTTTGATACTTGTCTAGGAGACTGAATTATGGGGCAAAAGGAAACTACGTCAACAGCACATAGCCCAAACCCTAGAAGCTAGGAAGGTGAAATTTGGGCTCAAGTATCCTATCATAATGTAGGTGTGCATTAAGCAAGGGAACTGGAAAATTCTCAACAACTTTGGCACAAATGGAAACTACGTCAACAGCACACAGCCCAAACCGTAGAAGCTAGGAAGGTGAAATTTGGGGCAAGTATCCTATCATAGTGTATGTGTGCACGAAGAAGGAAATTTGGAAAATTCTAGCTCCAAAGGGAGGAAAACGAGCTGTAAAGTTTGTTTGAAAAATCCACATTCTGATTGGTTAATTGACTTAAAACTAGCTATCTCAAATCAATAAAAGGATATAAATAAAACTGCATACTCGGTATTTTGATACTTGTCTAGGAGACTGAATTATGGGGCAAAAGGAAACTACGTCAACAGCACATAGCCCAAACCGTAGAAGCTAGGAAGCTGAAGTTTGGGCTCAAGTATTCTATCATGTGTAGGTGTGCATTAAGAATTGGATTTGGAAAATTCCAGCTCCAAAGCGGGGGAAAATGAGCTGTAAAGTTTGTTTGAAAATTACAAATTTCGATTGGTTAATTGACCTAAAACTAGCTATCTCAAATCAATAAAAGAATATAAATAAAACTGCATACTCGGTATTTTGATACTTGTCTAGGAGACTGAATTATGGCGCAAAAGGAAACTACGTCAACAGCCCACTGCCCAAACCGTAGAAGCTAGGAAGCTGAAGTTTGGGCTCAAGTATTCTATCATGTGTAGGTGTGCATTAAGAATTGGATTTGGAAATTCTAGCTCTAAAGGGGATAAAACGAGCTGTAAAGTTTGTTTGAAAAATCCACATTCTGATTGGTTAATTGACTTAAAACTAGCTATCTCAAATCAATAAAAGGATATAATTAAAACTGCATACTCGGTATTTTGATACTTGTCTAGGAGACTGAATTATGGGGCAAAAGGAAACTACGTCAACAGCACACAGCCCAAACCGTAGAAGCTAGGAAGCTGAAGTTTGGGCTCAAGTATCCTATCATAGTGTAGGTGTGCATTAAGAATTGGATTTGGAAAGTTCTAGCTCTAAAGGGGATAAAACGAGCTGTAAAGTTTGTTTGAAAAATCCACATTCTGATTGGTTAATTGACTTAAAACTAGCTATCTCAAATCAATAAAAGAATATAAATAAAACTGCATACTCGGTATTTTGATACTTGTCTAGGAGACTGAATTATGGGGCAAAAGGAAACTACGTCAACAGCCAAGCCGTAGAAGCTAAGAAGCTGAAGTTTGGGCTCAAGTATTCTATCATGTGTAGGTGTGCATTAAGAATTGGATTTGGAAAATTCTAGCTCTAAAGGGGATAAAACGAGCTGTAAAGTTTGTTTGAAAAATCCACATTCTGATTGGTTAATTGACCTAAAACTAGGTTTCCAAAATCAATAAAAGTATATAAATAAAACTGCATACTCGGTATTTTGATACTTGTCTAGGAGAATGAATTATGGGGCAAAAGGAAACTACGTCAACAGCACATAGCCCAAACCGTAGAAGCTAGGAAGGTGAAATTTGGGCTCAAGTATCCTATCATAATGTAGGTGCGATTTAAGCAAGGGATCTGGAAAATTCTCATTAACTTTGGCACAAAAGGAAACTACGTCAACAGCCAAACCGTAGAAGCTAAGAAGCTGAAGTTTGGACTCAAGTATTCTATCATGTGTAGGTATGCATTAAGAATTGGATTTGGAAAATTCTAGCTCCAAAGGGGGTAAAACGAGCTGTAAAGTTTGTTTGAAAAATCCACATTTCGATTGGTTAATTGACCTAAAACTAGGTTTCCAAAATCAATAAAAGGATATAAATAAAACTGCTTACTCGGTATTTTGATACTTGTCTAGGAGAATGAATTATGGGGCAAAAGGAAACTACGTCAACAGCACACAGCCCAAACCGTAGAAGCTAGGAAGCTGAAGTTTGGACTCAAGTATCCTATCATAGTGTAGGTGTGCATTAAGAATTGGATTTGGAAAATTCTAGCTCTAAAGGGGATAAAACGAGCTGTAAAGTTTGTTTGAAAAATCCACATTCTGATTGGTTAATTGACTTAAAACTAGCTATCTCAAATCAATAAAAGAATATAAATAAAACTGCATACTCGGTATTTTGATACTTGTCTAGGAGACTGAATTATGGGGCAAAAGGAAACTACGTCAACAGCACATAGCCCAAACCCTAGAAGCTAGGAAGGTGAAATTTGGGCTCAAGTATCCTATCATAATGTAGGTGTAAATTAAGCAAGGGATCTGGAAAATTCTCAATAACTTTGGCACAAAAGGAAACTACGTCAACAGCCCACAGCCCAAACCGTAGAAGCTAGGAAGCTGAAGTTTGGACTCAAGTATTCTATCATGTGTAGGTGTGGAAAAATTCTAGCTCCAAAGGGGGTAAAACGAGCTGTAAAGTTTGTTTGAAAAATCCACATTTTGATTGGTTAATTGACTTAAAACTAACTTTCTCAAATCAATAAAAGAATATAAATAAAACTGCATACTCGGTATTTTGATACTTGTCTAGGAGACTGAATTATGGCGCAAAAGGAAACTACGTCAACAGCCAAGCCGTAGAAGCTAAGAAGCTGAAGTTTGGACTCAAGTATTCTATCATGTGTAGGTATGCATTAAGAATTGGATTTGGAAAATTCTAGCTCCAAAGGGGATAAAACGAGCTGTAAAGTTTGTTTGAAAATTACAAATTTCGATTGGTTAATTGACCTAAAACTAGGTTTCCAAAATCAATAAAAGGATATAAATAAAATTGCATACTCGGTATTTTGATACTTGTCTAGGAGACTGAATTATGGGGCAAAAGGAAACTACGTCAACAGCACATAGCCCAAACCCTAGAAGCTAGGAAGGTGAAATTTGGGCTCAAGTATCCTATCATAATGTAGGTGTGCATTAAGCAAGAAACTGGAAAATTCTCAACAACTTTGGCACAAATGGAAACTACGTCAACAGCCCACAGCCCAAACCGTAGAAGCTAGGAAGCTGAAGTTTGTGCTCAAGTATCCTATCATAGTGTAGGTGTGCACTACGAAGGGGATTTGGAAAATTCTTTGGAGCTCCAAAGGGGGGAAAACGAGCTGTAAAGTTTGTTTGAAAAATCCACATTCTGATTGGTTAATTGACTTAAAACTAGCTATCTCAAATCAATAAAAGGATATAAATAAAACTGCATACTCGGTATTTTGATACTTGTCTAGGAGACTGAATTATGGGGCAAAAGGAAACTACGTCAACAGCACATAGCCCAAACCCTAGAAGCTAGGAAGGTGAAATTTGATCTGGAAAATTCTCAACAACTTTGGCGCAAATGGAAACTACGTCAACAGCCCAAACCGTAGAAGCTAGGAATGTGAAATTTGGGGCAAGTGTCCTATCATAGTGTAGGTGTGCACTAAGAAGGAAATTTGGAAAATTCTAGCTCCAAAGGGGGGAAAACGAGCTGTAAAGTTTGTTTGAAAAATCCACATTTCGATTGGTTAATTGACCTAAAACTAGGTTTCCAAAATCAATAAAAGTATATAAATAAAACTGCATACTGCAACCAAGAAGAAAACAGTTAGAACTGGAAACACATAAAACGCATTACAATCATGCTCTGGCTGTGGACACTCTCACGCAAGAGAGAACTGCAAATTTCGTCATGCCCAATGCAATCATTGCGGTAGAATGGGACACATAGCTGTCGTTTGCAAGTCCAAGCAACAGAAAAAAATGATCATAAGATACGAAGGGATGATCAAAGTAAAACCGTCAACGACGCACAACGTTTTCGTCAGCCAGAAATTATACACAGTGTTACAGGTATAGTGAAATTTGATTCAAATAAACACACTATTGAAGTCGAAGTTTTGCATTTCAAATGGATTCAGGTGCAACCGTTTCAGTTATAAATTTACAAACATATCAGCAAATCAACAGCCCGAAGCTGCAAAAGAGCAACAAAATGTCGAGAGCGCAAACAATCTTTTTGGCTTAGATTTATTTCAAACATTCGGTTTCGAAATTCAACAAGTGGCAAACTTGGTTGAACAATACGCGCCTCAAATATCTGTTCTGTGTACTAAATACAAGGAAGTATTTGAACCGGCTCTTGGAGTAATCAAAAACTTTAAGGCAACCGTCACATTGAAACAAAATGCAACACCAAAATTCTTCAAATCAAGACAAATACCTTTCGCTCAACTAGCAGATTTCAAAGCAGAATCTGAACGCCTTACAAACGCAGGTATTTGGAAACCAATCAAATTTAGCAACTGGGCATCACCTATTGTTTTAGCTCCGAAACCGGATGGAACAATACGAATTTGCGGTAATTTTAAACTAGCTGTCAACGCGCAAATTGACATCGAACAATACCCGTTGCCTACACGAGAGTCGTTGTTACACACCGTTCGTCGTGGTACACATTTTTCAAAAATTGATCTCAAAGACGCCTATCTACAAATGGAACTAGACGACTCATCTAAGCAATTTATGGTCGTGAGTACACCTTTGGGTCTTTTTCAATATCAACGATTACCTTACGGTATAGCTAGCGCTCCTGCTATTTTCCAACGTTACTTAGAACAACTTCTAAATGGCATAGAAGGTTGTGGTAACTATCTCGACGATATAATTATAACGGCCCCAACAGTAAAAGAACACATTAGTCGTGTGGAACAAGTCCTAAAAGTTCTACAAGATAATGGTGTTAGATGCAAAAAGCAAAAATGCTTTTTCCTAAAGCATGAAATTGAGTATTTAGGCCGACGTATTAGCGCACAGGGAATTCTTCCAGACCTATCGGGATTGCGTGCTGTAAAGGAATTAAAACCGTCGACTAATTTAAAGCAACTAGAAGCCTTCATGGGTAAGGTAAACTACTACTGCAATTTCATACCAAACTTCTCCGAGCTGTCCGCACCACTCAACCAGCTGCGTAGAAAAAATGTAGAGTTCACTTGGGGTCCAAAACAACAAAACGCCTTCGACGCACTTAAGTCTCACATCATCAACGCAACACAATTAGCTCATTTTCATGAGGAATTGCCTGTTATCTTAGCAACAGATGCATCAGAACATGGTATCGGTGCAGTCTTATCAAACATCCAGCCTGACGGAATGGAACGCCCCATCGCTTTCGCATCTAAAACACTTGATCAGCATCAGGTCAACTACAGTCAAATCAATAAAGAAGGTCTTGCTATAATCTTCAGCGTAAAATACTTCCATCAGTATCTTTATGGGAGAAAGTTTATTCTAATAACAGACCATAAACCGCTTGTAAATATTTTCAGCCCCAGTAAGCATTTACCTACGATTGCTTCACGTCGACTGCAACGCTGGGCGATCACATTGATGGCTTATTCCTTTGACATCAAGTATCGTGCTACATCCGCACATGGCAATGCTGACGCATTATCACGCCTTCCTGTTGGAAATGATGAACAATTTGATAGGGAAGAGGCATGCTACAATATCACCGATATTACACCTCCTATCAACGCCGATGTCATACGGAAACACTGCGAAAACGATCCAACGATTAAAAAAGTCCGCAACTATGTCATTAACGGTTGGCCGGAAAAGTTCTCTAAAAAAGACGACGACCTTAAGCCATATTTTAACAAGAAAATCAGTTTAGTCTTACTACAAGATAATCTGTATCTACAATCGGAAGCAAACCGTATCATAATTCCGAGTTCTTTAAGACCTGTCATCTTAAAGCTACTTCATGATGGTCATTGGGGAATCATAAGAATGAAGCAAGCAAGCAGACAACATGTTTGGTGGCCTGGTCTTAAAGACGACATTTCAAAATTGGCTTCAACTTGCGATATTTGTAAACGCAACAATTCATCGCCAGTGAAACAGTACCAAATTTGGCCAAAGGCTACTACGCCTTGGGAACGAATACACATTGATTTTGCGGGTCCAATTTTTAATTCAATGTGGCTGATTTGTGTCGATGCTTATTCACAGTTTCCTTTTGTTACAGAGCTATCTTCAACCACATCGCAAAGTACAATAGCAGCTCTTACAGATATTTTCGCCATTGAAGGATATCCAAAAACGTTAGTCAGTGATAACGGTCCTCAGCTTGCATCCGAGACATTCAAGGATTTTTGTAACAAACATGGAATAACGCACATTACAACAGCTCCATTTCATCCAGCATCGAATGGGTTGGCCGAACGGTTCGTCAAAACATTTAAAACATCTGTAGCAAAAAATATCCAAGAGGGACATACAACTAAAATGGCAGTAATTAAGTATCTAGCTTCATATCGATTCACACCGAATGCAGACAACAAAACCCCAGCTGAGTTACTTCACGGAAGACCAGTTCGCACCTTGTTGAGTCAACTTTTTGAGCAATCACACGACAATCATCGTAGCCATCACTCCGAAAAGTACGCAATTGATCAACAAGTCTTTGCACGAAATTACGCCAAGGGAGAAAAATGGGTAGAAGGTACCATAGTCCGTTCCCTGGGTAAAATGCTGTACATCGTAAATACACACGTATTTGGTCATATCAGACGCCACATCAACCAACTCAAGCCGAGATTTGGTCCAGAAACCACTAAAACAGATACTTCTGAATTCTGGTGGCATCATCACTTGGAAAAGTCATCAACACCAACAGAGCAACGATCTACATCGCCATCGCTAGGTGCTCCCCAACCACTAGAAGCCCTACAGCCATCTTCAGCATCACGGTCAGCAGTCTTGCCTTCGCAACCGGAAGTCCGACAAGGTTCCAGCCACCGCCGCTCTGGCATTCCTGTTCGAAGAAGCACTCGGATTCGCCAGCTTTCCGACCGCTACAGTCCTACTAACATTAGAAATAATTAACTGCGAATGTGTTGTAATTTAAGGGAGGAGATGTTGTATATCCTCATATACATAAAATAGCTTTTAACCATTCGCACTTGTTAACGTTGCTCCAGTACTCATTGTCAATGTACTCATTCACATAGGCCACTAACAAAATACTCATACACAGTCAGTCTAGAATAAACGCTGATTCTTGCAAGTAGACTCAAACATCTCTCGCATCATTTATTGCTCGGCCACCCCCAAACACAACAGAAACAAACATGTGAAATGTATCAATGAGATGAATTGTTATTAGTACTATGTAAATCAAGTAAATAATTGAGTTGAGAAGGAGTATTGAAATCCGTTAGATTAAGGCAACTATTATTACTTGATATTTGGTCACACTTGTTTTATCATTGTGCTTTGTGCTATCTATAACAAGTTAGTTCTCATCAATCGTTTGCTAATTTAGAGCATACAACCAATAATTCCATCGAAGTTTGAATGCAATTACCAGAAAATTTAAATAATAACATCTTATAATTTATTGAGATCAATTAGAACAAATCATATATAAACATACATATGTATGTACATCTGCGTAAGTCCGCTTTCGGTTTCTGCTTTACTATCGCTAACGCAGTCCTTGCCTAGCGACGGTAACTGTAAACTTTTGGCATTTTGCCTTTGGAATTAACAGGCATAAATAATCAAAACGAAAGAAGAAGAGCGAACCAATGACTTGCAGTTGTTGTTTTTCGTTTTAAATATTTGTCTTAAAACCATAGAACATTATTTATTACAATCAAAAAACAGTGCTCCATTGTCCAACGTATACACACATACATGCTATATATGTACGTACACAGGCATACATACATACATATGTATGTACATATGCGTGCATGCTGCTCTTTACTTTGTCATACATAAGAACGAACTGTTGCGTGTTCTGTGTTTGAGTGTGTGTATATGATGTCCCCAACTATTTGATATTTGCGTTCTTTGTAATTTGTTGTTGTTGCATAAAGTTACTAATGAAAACCCTATTGTCAAATATACTAAACAAAGAAAAAAATACTTTTAAAAATGCTAAATAATTTGTAATTATGAATTATACATACATAGATGTGTACATGTACATAGATGTGTACATATGTATGCTTTGGCTATTTCAATCTTTTGCACGCAACTACATGAACAGCGCTTGTATGTGTGTGTGTATGAATACTTAGTTATCCGCAACTGTTTGATATTTTCTATTGTTTGTTCTGCCTGCATTTGTAAAATGCATATTTTGAAAATCCTTGAATGCAAAGTTGTAGTTTTAGTTACGTAGATTACAGTACCCAAATTTTAAATCGATCGGAAAAAATTTATAACACAAACTTTTCATTTGAAAATGTGAATAAATGTTAAAACCCCAATAATTCAAGCTCCACCATAAAATCCGAGTATACTGTTTCGTTTGAATTCTTTTATAGATTATAAAAATGAAATTTAAAGTTGATTGGTGGAAAACTGAAGATTTTTCAAACAAACATTGGGGCTAATTTTCCCCCTTTTTAGCTCGAATTTTCGAAAATCCCTTCGTAGTGCGCATCTACACCATGATAGGATACTTGACCCCAAATTTCAGCTTTCTAGCTCTTACTGTTTGGGCTGTGGGCTTTTGACGCGGTTTCCTCTTATGACTCATTGCCGCCCCCAATATTCAGCCTCCAAGACAAGTTTCAAAATTCGAGTATGCAGTTTTATTTATATTCTTTTATTGATTTTGGAAACCTAATATTAGGTCGATTATTCAATCAAAATGTAGATTTTTCCAACAAACTTTGCAGCTTCTTATCCACCCTTTGTAGCTCGAATTTTGCAAATCCCCTTCTTAGCGCACACCTATGCTATAATAGCATACTTGACCCCAATTTCAGCTTCCTACCTTCTACGGTTTGGGCTGTGGGCTGTTGACGCGGTTTCCTTTTGTGACTCATTGCCGCCCCCATAATTCAGCCTCCAAGACAAGTTTCAAAATTCGAGTATGCAGTTTTATTTATATTCTTGTAGGATGTGGGGAATAAGGCGGGAGTAGAATACCCTTTTAGCAACCCTGGTCTAACATGGCATCGGCGAGTATCGATAGGCTTAAGAATCGAACAGAAGAGGAGAATAAGGCATTCGCTTGAGTGGAGTGGCTGAAGTCAGTTGTTTGAGAGTTGCGAGTCAGAGTGTAGACAGTGAGTGTTGTTGCCAAGGCCAGTTTAAAGTATTGTTCGCGGAAGTGCTGCGCATTTCTTTTATATTAACTATTCATTTAACTTTTAAAACTTATGTATACTACAAGACATCCCAAATAAACTAATTTGTATTTCAAACCTACAAATAATTGGGGGCTCGTCCGGGATTTGTCTAAAGTATAAAAAGAAGTGATGTGAATTTTTACATACGCGTCAACGTATACTTTGAGTGTGTGCAGCACGAAAATTCTGTGTTAAAGGTGTACAGCCGCGTTCAAGGCCAAAAATTTGTTCATTCTATCGCCATATACGTGGAAGCGACACACGGCAACAACGACTCTACATCGATGAATGCGAGAGGCCTAACGGTAAAAACAAACAGTAAAGTGGCTGGCGACAAGGCAGAAGTACAGCTGAACTATACGAATACTCACGTACTCGTATATGAGATGCTGCAACAGTGAAGAGTGCGTCGAGGGAGTCGCAGTTGAAGGGCGCAGAGACGTAACAACGCAAAGTGTGTGTGCGTGTGTGCGTTGATCTGCAGGCTGCGACAGCGAAAACGACGGCAGCGAGGGAGTCGCAGTTGAAGGGCGCAGAAACGTAACAACGCAAAGTGTGTGTGCGTGTGTGCGTTGATCTGCAGGCTGCGACATCGAAAACGACGGCAGCGAGGGAGTCGCAGTTGAAGGGCGCAGAAACGTAACAACGCAAAGTGTGTGTGCGTTGATCTGCAGGCTGCGACAGCGAAAACGACGGCAGCGAGGGAGTCGCAGTTGAAGGGCGCAGAAACGTAACAACGCAAAGTGTGTGTGCGTGTGTGCGTTGATCTGCAGGCTGCGACATCGAAAGCGACGGCAGCGAGGGAGTCACACTTGAAGGGCGCAGAAAACGTAACAACGCAAAGTGTGTGTGCGCGTATACGTTTATCTGCAAGCTGTGACATACATACTTGGTTACGTTAGCAATAAGCATCGTAAAAAAGTATAGCGCAACAAAATATCGCTGTGTAGCAAGTTAACGGCCGCCAAGCAGTTTGCAAGCAGCGCAGCGTGGGAAGTGCGACGCGGGACGCAGGCAGTGAGAAACTGCATACATACAACAGCAAGCAGTAGAAGCAGTTTGAAACAGTGGAGAGCAGCAGTACAAGCGGTAGGCAAATCCAAATACCAGAGAACGCGGTATTGGTGAGTGTATGTGCAGGCGCCTAACAATTTTAAAAAAAAAAAACTTAAAATTTTGTCAATTCTTTTAATGAGAGGTGAAGCCTCCATTAATTTTGTAAATTAACATAATTTAAGAAAATATTTTGTTGTACAAAGCAGTAGTACTTGAGCAAACAATAATGGATTCGAAAACAATTATGTCATTGAAAGTAGAAGAGCTGCGGCGGCATTTAAAAGAGCTCAAACTTAGTACAGTGGGCAGAAAAAGTGTGTTGCAGGATAGATTGTTGGACCACTATGATTTGGAGGAGGTTGATTCAGATGTAGAGGAAGACAAATCAGAACATGCAAGCGTGTATGAAGATGTACATAGTAATAACAGCATTTCACGTTTTACATTGCGCGACGTGCAGGATAGCATTACAGCTTTTTCTGGCACAAGTCAGCCAAACGTAGAACAGTGGATTGCAGAATTTGAAGATGTAGCCATAACCGTGCGATGGGATGACCTCCAAATGTTTATTTACGCCAAACAGCTATTGATTGGGGCAGCAAAATTGTTTACAAGAGGATTGACTGGAGTCCGCAGTTGCACACAATTGAAGGCAAATCTTAAATCTGAATTTGGCCAGAAATTGAGCTCAGCTGAGGTACACAGTTTTCTAAAGAAAAGACGAAAACTACCGAAAGAGACTTTGACCGAATATTTATACAGCCTGATTGAGATGGGGAAACAAATTCAACTCGATGATGAGAGCTTGATCTCTTACTTTGCCGATGGTGTGCCAGACACAAAATCCAACAAGGCAAGTCTTTATCGTTGCAAACCTATAAAAGATTTAAAAGAGGAAATCAAGCTCTACGATAAGATCGAGGGTGGAAACAAAGAAATTGTAATGAAAAAAGGACAGGGACAAAATACTAAGAGATGCTTTAAATGCAATAAAGAAGGTCATCAGGCAAGGGAATGCAAGGAACCATCAACATGCTATAATTGCAACAAGCCGGGCCACATCGCCAAAAATTGTGAAAAAAAAGAAAAAAAGAGCAAGTTGCGTTTGCCGGATTAGAATCAGTGAGAAAAGACTTAACCTATAAACAGTTTGTCATCAAGGACAGGCCGTTTTTAGCGATGGTCGATACTGGCTGCGATTTGTGTCTTATGAGAGAAGATTTAGTGGGAAGATTAGAGGGAGTGAATTTGGTGAAGGACAGTAAACAATTACGAGGCATAGGCAAGGGCGAATTAACTACTATAGGGTATTTCACAACTGATGTAGAGGTCGAGGACTTATGTTTTGGTGTTACCTTTAATGTGGTTAAAAGGAACGATTTGAACTACATTGCCATAATCGGGAAAGATGTTCTAAAGTCTGTTGACATAACATTCAGCGCAGAAGGGGTCAAGTTTAAAGGTAGAAATAAATAACCTGCAAACGTGTTTAGTGGAATGTGTGTTGAGGAAATGTCACACGAACGATTGGCATCAGACAGGGTCGATTTAAGTCACCTGAAGGAAGAACAGAAGTTTGTAGTAGAGGGGTTGATAAACAATTACTCTCCCCAAAAGGTCACCAGTTAAAATGAAGATAGTTCTAGAAGATGACTTTCCAGTTTTTCACCACCCTCGCAGGACTTCGTATGTAAACAGAATGATTATTGAAAAACAAGTTCAGCAATGGTTAGATGAGGGAATCGTAGTACCAAGCTCTTCAGAATATGCTGCTCCAGTTGTGCTAGTGTCGAAAAAAGATGGGTCGAAGAGGTTCTGCTGCGACTATAGGAAGTTAAACTTAAAAATTAAAAAAGACAATTTTCCAATGGCGCTCATTGATGACGTGTTAGATCGCTTACAGGGTTGGAAAGTGTTTACCACACCAGATCTTACAAACGGATTTTTCCACGTACCCATGGAAAACGAATCCAGAAAATTTACAGGTTTTGTAACCCACAATGGCCAGTACGAGTTCACACACGTACTCTTTGGTATTACAAATTCACCAGCTGTATTCTGTCGATATATTAGCGCTGTACTTAGAGACCTGTTGCAAGCGAAGAAAATAATTATTTACATGGACGACATAATTATTCCATCAAGGGACGAGAATGAGGGTATAGAAATGCTAAAAGAGTTTTTCCAAGTCACAGGTAGGGCCGGTTTACGTATAAAATGGGAAAAAGGACAGTATCTCAGAAAGAAAATTCAATTTTTAGGGTATGTTATTGAAAACGCAACCATTTCGCCAACACGGGACAAAATTGATGCGGTAGTAAATTTCCCAGTACCTAAAAGCAAAAATGCTCTTCAACGATTTTTGGGTCTTACGTCATATTTACGGCGCTTCATTAGCGGCCAAGCCGCTAACCGAAAAATTGAGTTAGATCAAAAGGGCCTCGTTGCTTTTGAATTCTTAAAGCATTTGCTTGTTTCAGCTCCACTATTAAAGTTATATAAACCGAGCGCAGTAACAGAAGTGCATACAGATGCAAGTAAGCATGGGTTTGGGGCTGTTTTGATGCAGATGGACTCAGAAGATCAACTCTTCCACCCGATAGAATTTATGAGCAAGAAAACAAATCCGTGTGAAGAAAAGTACAGTTCTTACGAATTGGAAATCTTGGCAGTTATAACAGCAATCAAAAAGTGGCGAATATACCTATTAGGCATAAAATTCAAAATTGTGACGGACTGCAATGCTTTTGCGATGACAGTTAAGAAAGACGATGTACCAGTGCGAGTTGCTAGATGGGCTATGTTTCTGCAAGAATTTGACTACCAAGTTGAACATAGATCGGGAAGCCAAATGAAGCACGTTGATGCATTAAGCAGATTGTCTTGTCTAATAAATAAAGAGTCAGTAAAGTATAGGTTGCGGGAAACACAAGAGGCAGACAATTGGATAAAGGCAGTCAAAAAAGTTTTGGAAAGCTCTAACAGCTATGAAGATTATTTTGTTCGAAACGGGATATTATACAAGGACCTTAACAAAGAGCTGCTGGTTGTCCCTGAGACCATGCAGGATGAAATTATAACTATTGCTCACCGCGAGGGCCATTTTGGCACAAAGAAGACTGTCGACTTGCTGAGTAAACAATATTTTTTTTATAATATGCAAGAAAAAGTAGGTAAAGTGGTCCGTAGTTGTGTTGAATGTCTTATATCAGATGCAAAACGAGGAAAAAAAGAAGGACTTTTAGTACCTATTGACAAGGCCCAAGATCCATTGGGAACATATCATATAGATCACGTCGGTCCTCTCACGAATACAAAAAAGAAATATATGCATATTTTAACAGTGGTAGACGCCTTTTCGAAATTTGTTTGGCTTTACCCCACTAAATCGACGGGAACAGATGAAGTCATAGATAAACTCCAAAAACAGGCGTATATTTTTGGTAACCCGAAAAGAGTAGTTACTGATAGAGGCACAGCGTTTACATCAAATGTATTTAAACAATATTGTGAGAATGAGGGCATCCAACTCCTACACATTACAACAGGTATGCCAAGGGGTAACGGACAGGTAGAACGCATTCATAGAATTGTCATTCCAATGTTGACCAAAATGTGTCAGAGCAATCCCTCGAATTGGTACTGTCATGTTGATCGCGTTCAACAAATTATAAACAGCACACCTCCACGAAGCACGAAATTCACTCCTTTTAAAATTCTTACAGGACTCGACATGAAAACTAAAAACGAAGACATAAGGCAAATTCTAGAAGAAGTGGACATGGACATTTTTAATGAAGAGCGAGAATTAGTAAGGAGTAAAGCACAGGAGAACATTGAGAAGATACAACAAGAGAATAGAAAGGGATTTAACGAAAAAAGGAAAGTCGAAGAAACTTATAAAGTAGGGGAACTAGTAGCGATTAAAAGAACACAATATGGCACAGGCATGAAGTTAAGACCAAAGTTTCTTGGACCGTATAAGATAACGAAGATAATGAAACATGGGCGCTATGAAGTTCAAAAAGTTGGCAATCAGGAGGGACCAAACTTAACAACAACAGCCCCAGAGTGTGTAAAAAAATGGTGTTCGTTCGGGACGAACGAATTGTCAGGAATGCCGAATGTAGGATGTGGGGAATAAGGCGGGAGTAGAATACCCTTTTATCAACCCTGGTCTAACATGGCATCGGCGAGTATCGATAGGCTTAAGAATCGAACAGAAGAGGAGAATAAGGCATTCGCTTGAGTGGAGTGGCTAAAGTCAGTTGTTTGAGAGTTGCGAGTCAGAGTGTAGACAGTGAGTGTTGTTGCCAAGGCCAGTTTAAAGTATTGTTCGCGGAAGTGCTGCACATTTCTTTTATATTAACTATTCATTTAACTTTTAAAACTTATGTATACTACAAGACATTCCAAATAAACTAATTTGTATTTCAAACCTACATTCTTTTATTGATTTTGGAAACCTAATATTAGGTCGTTTATTCAATGGAAATGTGGATTTTTCCAACAAATTTTGCAGCTCGTTTTCCCCCCTGTGGAGCTCGAAGTTTCCAAATACTCTTCTTAGTGCACGCCTACGCTATGATAGGATACTTGAGACCAAATTTCAGTTTCCTAGCTTCTACGGTTTGGGCTGTGGGCTGTTGACGTGATTTCCTTTTGTGACTCATTGACGCCCCCATATTTCAGTCTCCAAGACAAGTTTCAAAATTCAAGTATGCAGTTTTATTTATATCATATTATAGATTTTAGAAACCATGTTTTATGTCGATCGGTTGAAAAATTTGGATTTCATCTTGCTAGCTTCTATGGTTTGGGCTGTGGGCTGTTGACGTGGTTTCCTTTTGTGCCTCATTCACGCCCCCATAATTAAGTTTCCAAGACAAGTTTCAAGATACCGGGTATGCAGTTTTATTTATAATCTTTTATTGATTTTAGAAACCTAGTTTTATATTGATTAACCAATCGAAATGTGGTTTTTTCAGAAGAACTTTGCAGCTCGTTTTCCCCCTGTGGAGCCCGAAGTTTCCAAATACTCTTCTTAGTGCACGCCTACGCTATGATAGGATACTTGAGACCAAATTTCAGCTTCCTACCTTCTACGGTATCGGCTGTGGGCTGTTGACGTGGTTTCCTTTTGTGCCTAATTGACGCCCCCAAGACAAGTTTCAAAATTCGAGTATGCAGTTTTATTTATATTCTTTTATTGGTTTTGCAAACCAATTTTTAGGTCGATTAACCAATCAAAATGTCGATTTTTCAAACAAAATTAGGAGCTCGTTTTCCCCCCTTTGGAGCTCGAATTTTGCAAATCCACTCCTTAGCGCACACCTATGCTATAATAGCATACTTGACCCCAATTTCAGCTTCCTACCTTCTACGGTTTGGACTGTGGGCTGTTGACGCGGTTTCCTTTTGTGACTCATTGACGCCCCCATATTTCAGTCTCCAAGACAAGTTTCAAAACTCAAGTATCCAGTTTTATTTATATCATATTATAGATTTTAGAAACCATGTTTTAAGTCGATCGGTTGAAAAATTTGGATTTCATCTTGCTAGCTTCTATGGTTTGGGCTGTGGGCTGTTGACGCGGTTTCCTTTTGTGACTCATTGCCGCCTCCATAATTCAGCCTCCAAGACAAGTTTCAAAATTCGAGTATGCAGTTTTATTTATATTCTTTCATTGATTTTGGAAACCTAATATTAGGTCGATTATTCAATCAAAATGTGGATTTTTCCAACAAACTTTGCAGCTTCTTATCCACCCTTTGTAGCTCGAATTTTGCAAATCCCCTTCTTAGCGCACATCTATGCTATAATAGCATATTTGAACCCAATTTCAGCTTCCTACCTTCTACGGTTTGGACTGTGGGCTGTTTCATATTTCAGCTCGTTTTCCCCCCCTGTGGAGCTCGAAGTTTCCAAATACTCTTCTTAGTGCACGCCTACGCTATGATAGGATACTTGAGACCAAATTTCAGTTTCCTAGCTTCTACGGTTTGGGCTGTGGGCTGTTGACGTGGTTTCCTTTTGTGCCTCATTCACGCCCCCATAATTAAGTTTCCAAGACAAGTTTCAAGATACCGGGTATGCAGTTTTATTTATATTCTTTTATTGATTTTAGAAACCTAGTTTTATATTGATTAACCAATCGAAATGTGGTTTTTTCAGAAGAACTTTGCAGCTCGTTTTCCCCCTGTCGAGCTCGAAGTTTCCAAATCCCCTTCTTAGTGCACACCTGCACTATGATAGAATACATGAGCCCAAATTTCAGCTTCCTACCTTCTACGGTATCGGCTGTGGGCTGATGACGTGGTTTCTTTTTGTGCCTAATTGACGCCCCCAAGACAAGTTTCAAAATTCGAGTATGCAGTTTTATTTATATTCTTTTATTGGTTTTGCAAACCAATTTTTAGGTCGATTAACCAATCAAAATGTCGATTTTTCAAACAAAATTAGGAGCTCGTTTTCCCCCCTTTGGAGCTCGAATTTTGCAAATCCCCTCCTTAGCGCACACCTATGCTATAATAGCATACTTGACCCCAATTTCAGCTTCCTACCTTCTACGGTTTGGACTGTGGGCTGTTGACGCGGTTTCCTTTTGTGACTCATTGACGCCCCCATATTTCAGTCTCCAAGACAAGTTTCAAAATTCAAGTATGCAGTTTTATTTATCTCATACTAGCAGGTATTGCCCGTCTTAACCCGGCTCAATATGTTTCCAATTGTATTTATTTTGTGTGTGCATACCCTACCCATATGTTTTCACCTTAAAGGTTACCAGTGGGAAGGCATTTAAGGTATTTAAATGAACATTTTCTGTTCTTGACAAAAAATTGTTCAGTAGTCCGTTACATTTTTGTTCTTGACAAACTATTTCGTTAAACGAACATGACCACTATAACTAATATTTTTTAAAGCTCGTTTTCTCCCCGTTGGAGCTAGAATTTTCCAAAAGCCTTTCTTAGTGTGCTCCTACACTATGATGGATACTATGAAACGATACTTGAGTCCAAATTTAAATTCACATTTGAGTCTTTTCGTGCCATATTGAGTCAATACGGCCACGCACAAACTCGGAATATGAAACACGGCAATCGTGTCAATGCCGTGCAGCGATGAGCCACGATCAAAAAGCACTGGCACCGATACCATCAAAATTTCTAAGTTTGAATGCAATAAGCAGAATATTTAAATAACAAAATCTAATTATTTATTGACATCAATAAGAACAAATCATATACATACATACATCTGTCCGCAATGCGAAGCAGAATATGCGTAGCTCCGTTATTCGGTTTCTGCTTTACTATCGCTTACGCAGTCGTTGCCTAGCGACGGTAACTGTAACATTTTGGCGTTTTGCCTTTGCAATTAACATTAAATGGTCAAAACGAAAGAAGAAGAGCGAGCTAATGACTTGCAGTTGTTGTTGTTTTTAGAGCATTATTTTTTTTTTACAATCAAACAACTGTGTTCGATTGCCCAATGTATACATTAATACGAATGTACATACATGCTATATTCATACACAGGCATACATACATATGTACATATGTTTCTCTTTACTTTTTCAACCGTACGTAGAGAACCGCACACATAGACACGAACTGTTGCTTGTTGTGTGTGAGTGTGTGTATGTGATGTCCCCAACTATTTGATATTTGTTGTTGCTGCATATAGTTATTAATAAAAACACTAATGCCAAATGCACTAAACCAGCGGTGGGCACGTAGTGGCTCTTTGGGCTCCCAGGGCTCTTTCCGTTATGTTTTGGTAACTGGCGACAGCCAGACGCACAAGCAGAGTACCGATCTCGAGCAAACTTACAATAACAAAATACACGCAGTGTTGTCGCCAGCCAGACGCACAAGTAGAAGACCGAACTTACAAACCTATCGCGACAGAGTTTACAAAAACAAAATACATGCAGTGTTGTCGCCAGCCAGACGCACAAGTAGATCGATGCAATAACAAAATACACACAGTGTGTGTACTGATGATTGATTTACAATACCCGCTGATGGTCACTTATGCACTGACATTCAAAGTGTATTGACAAATTAGAAATTATAGTGTTTCAGTATCCATTATTAACATCTTCAATGCTTCAATTAGAAGCAAGTTTAGCCAGCACTTATGTGTGCGAAGCTGCATTTTCAAACATTAAATATATTAAAAATGTTTATAGGAATAAATTAAGTGACATAAATTTATCAGATTTATTACGAATTGCTTTAAGAGGAAATATACTTCGAAAAATTATTAAATGAATGTTCATAAATGCGATCAAAATTTTTTTCGGTGTACTTTTTTTTCCTAAATTTTTGCTCGCAGTTTATGATGTTCTCATAACCCAAGCGGTAGTTTTTGTTGTAGATGTTGTTGTAGGACTCCCAAACTTAAATTTCGTGCCCACCGCTGCACTAAACAAAGAAAAAATTACTTTTAAAAATGTTATATTATATAATTTTCAATTAATTAACATTTCTTGCTCTGTCAGTGCAAGACGAATGTACATACATACATATGTAGATACATATGTACATACATAGATGTGCACATATGTATGGACATTCACACATTAGTGTCTCACATGTTGCTTTGGCTATTTCAATCGTTTGCACGCAACTACACGAACAGCTGTTTGTATGTGTGTATATGTATAGTATACTTAGTTGTCCCCAACTGTTTGATATTTTGTATTGTTTGTTCTGCCTGCTTTTGTAAAATGCATATTTTGAAAATCCTTGAATGCAAAGTTGTAGATTTAGTTACGTAGATTACATTATCCAAATTTTAAATCGATCGGACTAAATTTATAACAAAAACTTTTCATTTGAAATAGTGAATAAATATTAATACCCCAATAATTCAAGCTCCAACACAAATTTCGAAAATCCGAGTATGCAGTTTTGTTTGTATCCTTTAATTGATTTTAGAAACTAAGTTTTATGTCGATCGGTTGATTTTTCAAACAAACTTTGGAGCTAATTTTCCCCCCTTTGGAGCTCGAATTTTCCAACATCCCTTCTTAGTGCTCATCTACACCATGAGCCCACATTTCAGCATCCTAGCTTTTACCGTGTGGGCTGTGGGCTGTTGACGCGGCACAAAAGCAAAGTGCCCCAACATTTTTTTTTACCGGAAAACTCCCATATTTTAGGCCCCAAAAGAAATATCAGAAAACAAAACAAGTATACAGTTTTTCTTGGAATTGGAATTGGAGTATACAAACTAAGTTTAAAGTTAATCAGATGAAAACTGTAGATTTGTCATACAAAAGTTGGAGCCTGTTTTCCCCCCTTTGGAGCTCGAGTTTTCCAAAATCCCTTCTTAGTGGGGACCTAGACTATGAAAGGATACTTGAGTCCAAATTTCAGCTTCCTAGCCTTTACCGTTTGGGCTATGCGTTGATCACCAATCATTCAGTCAGTCAGTCAGGACAAACTGTTTTATATATATAGATTATAGATTTTAGAAACCATGTTTCAAGTCGATCGGTTGAAAAATTTGGATTTCATCTTGCTAGCTTCTATGGTTTGGGCTGAGGGCTGTTTACGCGGTTTCCTTTTGTGACTCATTGCAGCCCCCATAATTCAGCCTCCAAGACAAGTTTCAAAATTCGAGTATGCAGTTTTATTTATATTTTTTTATTGATTTTGGAAACCTAATATTAGGTCGATTATTCAATGGAAATGTAGATTTTTCCAACAAATTTTGCAGCTCGTTTTCCCCCCTTTGGAGCTCGAAGTTTCCAAATACTCTTCTTAGTGCACGCATACGCTATGATAGGATACTTGAGACCAAATTTCAGTTTCCTAGCTTCTACGGTTTGGGCTGTGGGCTGTTGACGTGGTTTCCTTTTGTGACTCATTGACGGCCCCAAGACAAGTTTCAAAATTCGAGTATGCAGTTTTATTTATATTCTTTTATTGGTTTTGCAAACCAATTTTTAGGTCGAATAACCAATCAAAATGTCGATTTTTCAAACAAAATTAGGAGCTCGTTTTCCCCCCTTTGTAGCTCGAATTTTGCAAATCCCCTTCTTAGCGCACATCTATGCTATAATAGCATATTTGACCCCAATTTCAGCTTCCTAGCTTCTATGGTTTGGGCTGTGGGCTGTTGACGCGGTTTCCTTTTGTGACTCATTGCCGCCCCCATAATTCAGCCTCCAAGACAAGTTTCAAAATTTGAGTATGCAGTTTTATTTATATTTTTTTATTGATTTTGGAAACCTAATATTAGGTCGATTATTCAATGGAAATGTGGATTTTTCCAACAAATTTTGCAACTCGTTTTTCCCCCTTTGGAGCTCGAATTTGGCAAATCCCCTTCAAAATTCAAGTATGCAGTTTTATTTATATCATATTATAGATTTTAGAAACCATGTTTTAAGTCGATCGGTTGAAAAATTTGGATTTCATCTTGCTAGCTTCTATGGTTTGGGCTGTGGGCTGTTGACGCGGTTTCCTTTTGTGACTCATTGCCGCCCCCATAATTCAGCCTCCAAGACAAGTTTCAAAATTCGAGTATGCAGTTTTATTTATATTCTTTTATTGATTTTGGAAACCTAATATTAGGTCGATTATTCAATGGAAATGCGGATTTTACCAACAAATTTTGCAGCTCGTTTTCCCCCCTGTGGAGCTCGAAGTTTCCAAATCCCCTTCTTAGTGCACACCTACGCTATGATAGGATGCTTGAGCCCAAATTTCAGTTCAGCCTCCAAGACAAGTTTCAAAATTCGAGTATGCAGTTTTATTTATATTCTTTCATTAATTTTGGAAACCTAATATTAGGTCGATTATTCAATCAAAATGTGGATTTTTCCAACAAACTTTGCAGCTTCTTATCCACCCTTTGTAGCTCGAATTTTGCAAATCCCCTTCTTAGCGCACATCTATGCTATAATAGCATATTTGACCCCAATTTCAGCTTCCTAGCTTCTATGGTTTGGGCTGTGGGCTGTTGACGTGGTTTCCTTTTGTGCCTCATTCACGCCCCCATAATTAAGTTTCCAAGACAAGTTTCAAGATACCGGGTATGCAGTTTTATTTATATTCTTTTATTGATTTTAGAAACCTAGTTTTATATTGATTAACCAATCGAAATGTGGTTTTTTCAGAAGAACTTTGCAGCTCGTTTTCCCCCTGTCGAGCTCGAAGTTTCCAAATCCCCTTCTTAGTGCACACCTGCACTATGATAGAATACATGAGCCCAAATTTCAGCTTCCTACCTTCAACGGTATCGGCTGTGGGCTGATGACGTGGTTTCCTTTTGTGCCTAATTGACGCCCCCAAGACAAGTTTCAAAATTCGAGTATGCAGTTTTATTTATATTCTTTTATTGGTTTTGCAAACCAATTTTTAGGTCGATTAACCAATCAAAATGTCGATTTTTCAAACAAAATTAGGAGCTCGTTTTCCCCCCTTTGGAGCTCGAATTTTGCAAATCCCCTCCTTAGCGCACACCTATGCTATAATAGCATACTTGACCCCAATTTCAGCTTCCTACCTTCTACGGTTTGGACTGTGGGCTGTTGACGCGGTTTCCTTTTGTGACTCATTGACGCCCCCATATTTCAGTCTCCAAGACAAGTTTCAAAATTCAAGTATGCAGTTTTATTTATCTCATACTAGCAGGTATTGCCCGTCTTAACCCGGCTCAATATGTTTCCAATTGTATTTATTTTGTGTGTGCATAACCTACCCATATGTTTTCACCTTAAAGGTTACCAGTGGGAAGGCATTTAAGGTATTTAAATGAACATTTTCTGTTCTTGACAAAAAATTGTTCAGTAGTCCGTTACTTTTTTTTTCTTGACAAACTATTTCGTTAAACGAACTTGACCACTATAACTAATATTTTTTAAAGCTCGTTTTCTCCCCGTTGGAGCTAGAATTTTCCAAAAGCCTTTCTTAGTGTGCTCCTACACTATGATGGATACTATGAAACGATACTTGAGTCCAAATTTAAATTCACATTTGAGTCTTTTCGTGCCATATTGAGTCAATACGGCCACGCACAAACTCGGAATATGAAACACGGCAATCGTGTCAATGCCGTGCAGCGATGAGCCACGATCAAAAAGCACTGGCACCGATACCATCAAAATTTCTAAGTTTGAATGCAATAGGCAGAATATTTAAATAACAAAATCTAATTATTTATTGACATCAATAAGAACAAATCATATACATACATACATCTGTCCGCAATGCGAAGCAGAATATGCGTAGCTCCGTTATTCGGTTTCTGCTTTACTATCGCTTACGCAGTCGTTGCCTAGCGACGGTAACTGTAACATTTTGGCGTTTTGCCTTTGCAATTAACATTAAATGGTCAAAACGAAAGAAGAAGAGCGAGCTAATGACTTGCAGTTGTTGTTGTTTTTAGAGCATTATTTATTTTTTACAATCAAACAACTGTGTTCGATTGCCCAATGTATACATTAATACGAATGTACATACATGCTATATTCATACACAGGCATACATACATATGTACATATGTTTCTCTTTACTTTTTCAACCGTACGTAGAGAACCGCACACATAGACACGAACTGTTGCTTGTATGTACATATGTTTCTCTTTACTTTTTCAACCGTACGTAGAGAACCGCACACATAGACACGAACTGTTGCTTGTTGTGTGTGAGTGTGTGTATGTGATGTCCCCAACTATTTGATATTTGTTGTTGCTGCATATAGTTATTAATAAAAACACTAATGCCAAATGCACTAAACCAGCGGTGGGCACGTAGTGGCTCTTTGGGCTCCCAGGGCTCTTTCCGTTATGTTTTGGTAACTGGCGACAGCCAGACGCACAAGCAGAGTACCGATCTCGAGCAAACTTACAATAACAAAATACACGCAGTGTTGTCGCCAGCCAGACGCACAAGTAGAAGACCGAACTTACAAACCTATCGCGACAGAGTTTACAAAAACAAAATACATGCAGTGTTGTCGCCAGCCAGACGCACAAGTAGATCGATGCAATAACAAAATACACACAGTGTGTGTACTGATGATTGATTTACAATACCCGCTGATGGTCACTTATGCACTGACATTCAAAGTGTATTGACAAATTAGAAATTATAGTGTTTCAGTATCCATTATTAACATCTTCAATGCTTCAATTAGAAGCAAGTTTAGCCAGCACTTATGTGTGCGAAGCTGCATTTTCAAACATTAAATATTTTAAAAATGTTTATAGGAATAAATTAAGTGACATAAATTTATCAGATTTATTACGAATTGCTTTAAGAGGAAATATACTTCGAAAAATTATTAAATGAATGTTCATAAATGCGATCAAAATTTTTTTCGGTGTACTTTTTTTTCCTAAATTTTTGCTCGCAGTTTATGATGTTCTCATAACCCAAGCGGTAGTTTTTGTTGTAGATGTTGTTGTAGGACTCCCAAACTAAAATTTCGTGCCCACCGCTGCACTAAACAAAGAAAAAATTACTTTTAAAAATGTTATATTATATAATTTTCAATTAATTAACATTTCTTGCTCTGTCAGTGCAAGACGAATGTACATACATACATATGTAGATACATATGTACATACATAGATGTGCACATATGTATGGACATTCACACATTAGTGTCTCACATGTTGCTTTGGCTATTTCAATCGTTTGCACGCAACTACACGAACAGCTGCTTGTATGTGTGTATATGTATAGTATACTTAGTTGTCCCCAACTGTTTGATATTTTGTATTGTTTTTCTGCCTGCTTTTGTAAAATGCATATTTTGAAAATCCTTGAATGCAAAGTTGTAGATTTAGTTACGTAGATTACATTATCCAAATTTTAAATCGATCGGACTAAATTTATAACAAAAACTTTTCATTTGAAATAGTGAATAAATATTAATACCCCAATAATTCAAGCTCCAACACAAATTTCGAAAATCCGAGTATGCAGTTTTGTTTGTATCCTTTAATTGATTTTAGAAACTAAGTTTTATGTTGATCGGTTGATTTTTCAAACAAACTTTGGAGCTAATTTTCCCCCCTTTGGAGCTCGAATTTTCCAACATCCCTTCTTAGTGCTCATCTACACCATGAGCCCACATTTCAGCATCCTAGCTTTTACCGTGTGGGCTGTGGGCTGTTGACGCGGCACAAAAGCAAAGTGCCCCAACATTTTTTTTTACCGGAAAACTCCCATATTTTAGGCCCCAAAAGAAATATCAGAAAACAAAACAAGTATACAGTTTTTCTTGGAATTGGAATTGGAGTATACAAACTAAGTTTAAAGTTAATCAGATGAAAACTGTAGATTTGTCATACAAAAGTTGGAGCCTGTTTTCCCCCCTTTGGAGCTCGAGTTTTCCAAAATCCCTTCTTAGTGGGGACCTAGACTATGAAAGGATACTTGAGTCCAAATTTCAGCTTCCTAGCCTTTACCGTTTGGGCTATGCGTTGATCACCAATCATTCAGTCAGTCAGTCAGGACAAACTGTTTTATATATATAGATTATAGATTTTAGAAACCATGTTTCAAGTCGATCGGTTGAAAAATTTGGATTTCATCTTGCTAGCTTCTATGGTTTGGGCTGTGGGCTGTTGACGCGGTTTCCTTTTGTGACTCATTGCAGCCCCCATAATTCAGCCTCCAAGACAAGTTTCAAAATTCGAGTATGCAGTTTTATTTATATTTTTTTATTGATTTTGGAAACCTAATATTAGGTCGATTATTCAATGGAAATGTGGATTTTTCCAACAAATTTTGCAACTCGTTTTTCCCCCTTTGGAGCTCGAATTTGGCAAATCCCCTTCAAAATTCAAGTATGCAGTTTTATTTATATCATATTATAGATTTTAGAAACCATGTTTTAAGTCGATCGGTTGAAAAATTTGGATTTCATCTTGCTAGCTTCTATGGTTTGGGCTGTGGGCTGTTGACGCGGTTTCCTTTTGTGACTCATTGCCGCCCCCATAATTCAGCCTCCAAGACAAGTTTCAAAATTCGAGTATGCAGTTTTATTTATATTCTTTTATTGATTTTGGAAACCTAATATTAGGTCGATTATTCAATGGAAATGCGGATTTTACCAACAAATTTTGCAGCTCGTTTTCCCCCCTGTGGAGCTCGAAGTTTCCAAATCCCCTTCTTAGTGCACACCTACGCTATGATAGGATGCTTGAGCCCAAATTTCAGTTCAGCCTCCAAGACAAGTTTCAAAATTCGAGTATGCAGTTTTATTTATATTCTTTCATTAATTTTGGAAACCTAATATTAGGTCGATTATTCAATCAAAATGTGGATTTTTCCAACAAACTTTGCAGCTTCTTATCCACCCTTTGTAGCTCGAATTTTGCAAATCCCCTTCTTAGCGCACATCTATGCTATAATAGCATATTTGACCCCAATTTCAGCTTCCTAGCTTCTATGGTTTGGGCTGTGGGCTGTTGACGTGGTTTCCTTTTGTGCCTCATTCACGCCCCCATAATTAAGTTTCCAAGACAAGTTTCAAGATACCGGGTATGCAGTTTTATTTATATTCTTTTATTGATTTTAGAAACCTAGTTTTATATTGATTAACCAATCGAAATGTGGTTTTTTCAGAAGAACTTTGCAGCTCGTTTTCCCCCTGTCGAGCTCGAAGTTTCCAAATCCCCTTCTTAGTGCACACCTGCACTATGATAGAATACATGAGCCCAAATTTCAGCTTCCTACCTTCAACGGTATCGGCTGTGGGCTGATGACGTGGTTTCCTTTTGTGCCTAATTGACGCCCCCAAGACAAGTTTCAAAATTCGAGTATGCAGTTTTATTTATATTCTTTTATTGGTTTTGCAAACCAATTTTTAGGTCGATTAACCAATCAAAATGTCGATTTTTCAAACAAAATTAGGAGCTCGTTTTCCCCCCTTTGGAGCTCGAATTTTGCAAATCCCCTCCTTAGCGCACACCTATGCTATAATAGCATACTTGACCCCAATTTCAGCTTCCTACCTTCTACGGTTTGGACTGTGGGCTGTTGACGCGGTTTCCTTTTGTGACTCATTGACGCCCCCATATTTCAGTCTCCAAGACAAGTTTCAAAATTCAAGTATGCAGTTTTATTTATCTCATACTAGCAGGTATTGCCCGTCTTAACCCGGCTCAATATGTTTCCAATTGTATTTATTTTGTGTGTGCATAACCTACCCATATGTTTTCACCTTAAAGGTTACCAGTGGGAAGGCATTTAAGGTATTTAAATGAACATTTTCTGTTCTTGACAAAAAATTGTTCAGTAGTCCGTTACTTTTTTTTTCTTGACAAACTATTTCGTTAAACGAACTTGACCACTATAACTAATATTTTTTAAAGCTCGTTTTCTCCCCGTTGGAGCTAGAATTTTCCAAAAGCCTTTCTTAGTGTGCTCCTACACTATGATGGATACTATGAAACGATACTTGAGTCCAAATTTAAATTCACATTTGAGTCTTTTCGTGCCATATTGAGTCAATACGGCCACGCACAAACTCGGAATATGAAACACGGCAATCGTGTCAATGCCGTGCAGCGATGAGCCACGATCAAAAAGCACTGGCACCGATACCATCAAAATTTCTAAGTTTGAATGCAATAGGCAGAATATTTAAATAACAAAATCTAATTATTTATTGACATCAATAAGAACAAATCATATACATACATACATCTGTCCGCAATGCGAAGCAGAATATGCGTAGCTCCGTTATTCGGTTTCTGCTTTACTATCGCTTACGCAGTCGTTGCCTAGCGACGGTAACTGTAACATTTTGGCGTTTTGCCTTTGCAATTAACATTAAATGGTCAAAACGAAAGAAGAAGAGCGAGCTAATGACTTGCAGTTGTTGTTGTTTTTAGAGCATTATTTATTTTTTACAATCAAACAACTGTGTTCGATTGCCCAATGTATACATTAATACGAATGTACATACATGCTATATTCATACACAGGCATACATACATATGTACATATGTTTCTCTTTACTTTTTCAACCGTACGTAGAGAACCGCACACATAGACACGAACTGTTGCTTGTATGTACATATGTTTCTCTTTACTTTTTCAACCGTACGTAGAGAACCGCACACATAGACACGAACTGTTGCTTGTTGTGTGTGAGTGTGTGTATGTGATGTCCCCAACTATTTGATATTTGTTGTTGCTGCATATAGTTATTAATAAAAACACTAATGCCAAATGCACTAAACCAGCGGTGGGCACGTAGTGGCTCTTTGGGCTCCCAGGGCTCTTTCCGTTATGTTTTGGTAACTGGCGACAGCCAGACGCACAAGCAGAGTACCGATCTCGAGCAAACTTACAATAACAAAATACACGCAGTGTTGTCGCCAGCCAGACGCACAAGTAGAAGACCGAACTTACAAACCTATCGCGACAGAGTTTACAAAAACAAAATACATGCAGTGTTGTCGCCAGCCAGACGCACAAGTAGATCGATGCAATAACAAAATACACACAGTGTGTGTACTGATGATTGATTTACAATACCCGCTGATGGTCACTTATGCACTGACATTCAAAGTGTATTGACAAATTAGAAATTATAGTGTTTCAGTATCCATTATTAACATCTTCAATGCTTCAATTAGAAGCAAGTTTAGCCAGCACTTATGTGTGCGAAGCTGCATTTTCAAACATTAAATATTTTAAAAATGTTTATAGGAATAAATTAAGTGACATAAATTTATCAGATTTATTACGAATTGCTTTAAGAGGAAATATACTTCGAAAAATTATTAAATGAATGTTCATAAATGCGATCAAAATTTTTTTCGGTGTACTTTTTTTTCCTAAATTTTTGCTCGCAGTTTATGATGTTCTCATAACCCAAGCGGTAGTTTTTGTTGTAGATGTTGTTGTAGGACTCCCAAACTAAAATTTCGTGCCCACCGCTGCACTAAACAAAGAAAAAATTACTTTTAAAAATGTTATATTATATAATTTTCAATTAATTAACATTTCTTGCTCTGTCAGTGCAAGACGAATGTACATACATACATATGTAGATACATATGTACATACATAGATGTGCACATATGTATGGACATTCACACATTAGTGTTTCACATGTTGCTTTGGCTATTTCAATCGTTTGCACGCAACTACACGAACAGCTGTTTGTATGTGTGTATATGTATAGTATACTTAGTTGTCCCCAACTGTTTGATATTTTGTATTGTTTGTTCTGCCTGCTTTTGTAAAATGCATATTTTGAAAATCCTTGAATGCAAAGTTGTAGATTTAGTTACGTAGATTACATTATCCAAATTTTAAATCGATCGGACTAAATTTATAACAAAAACTTTTCATTTGAAATAGTGAATAAATATTAATACCCCAATAATTCAAGCTCCAACACAAATTTCGAAAATCCGAGTATGCAGTTTTGTTTGTATCCTTTAATTGATTTTAGAAACTAAGTTTTATGTTGATCGGTTGATTTTTCAAACAAACTTTGGAGCTAATTTTCCCCCCTTTGGAGCTCGAATTTTCCAACATCCCTTCTTAGTGCTCATCTACACCATGATAGGATACTTGAGCGCACATTTCAGCATCCTAGCTTTTACCGTGTGGGCTGTGGGCTGTTGACGCGGTTTGCTTTTGTGCCCCAACATTTTTTTTACCGGAAAACTCCCATATTTTAGGCCCCAAAAAAAATATCAGAAAACAAAACAAGTATACAGTTTTTCTTGGAATTGGAATTGGAGTATACAAACTAAGTTTAAAGTTAATCAGATGAAAACTGTAGATTTGTCATACAAACGTTGGAGCCTGTTTCCCCCCTTTGGAGCTCGAGTTTTCCAAAATTCCTTCTTAGTGGGGACCTAGACTATGAAAGGATACTTGAGTCCAAATTTCAGCTTCCTAGCCTTTACCGTTTGGGCTATGCGTTGATCACCAATCATTCAGTCAGTCAGTCAGGACAAACTGTTTTATATATATAGATTATAGATTTTAGAAACCATGTTTCAAGTCGATCGGTTGAAAAATTTGGATTTCATCTTGCTAGCTTCTATGGTTTGGGCTGTGGGCTGTTGACGCGGTTTCCTTTTGTGACTCATTGCCGCCCCCATAATTCAGCCTCCAAGACAAGTTTCAAAATTCGAGTATGCAGTTTTATTTATATTTTTTTATTGATTTTGGAAACCTAATATTAGGTCGATTATTCAATGGAAATGTGGATTTTTCCAACAAATTTTGCAGCTCGTTTTCCCCCCTTTGGAGCTCGAAGTTTCCAAATACTCTTCTTAGTGCACGCATACGCTATGATAGGATACTTGAGACCAAATTTCAGTTTCCTAGCTTCTACGGTTTGGGCTGTGGGCTGTTGACGTGGTTTCCTTTTGTGACTCATTGACGGCCCCAAGACAAGTTTCAAAATTCGAGTATGCAGTTTTATTTATATTCTTTTATTGGTTTTGCAAACCAATTTTTAGGTCGAATAACCAATCAAAATGTCGATTTTTCAAACAAAATTAGGAGCTCGTTTTCCCCCCTTTGTAGCTCGAATTTTGCAAATCCCCTTCTTAGCGCACATCTATGCTATAATAGCATATTTGACCCCAATTTCAGCTTCCTAGCTTCTATGATTTGGGCTGTGGGCTGTTGACGCGGTTTCCTTTTGTGACTCATTGCCGCCCCCATAATTCAGCCTCCAAGACAAGTTTCAAAATTTGAGTATGCAGTTTTATTTATATTTTTTTATTGATTTTGGAAACCTAATATTAGGTCGATTATTCAATGGAAATGTGGATTTTTCCAACAAATTTTGCAACTCGTTTTTCCCCCTTTGGAGCTCGAATTTTGCAAATCCCCTTCAAAATTCAAGTATGCAGTTTTATTTATATCATATTATAGATTTTAGAAACCATGTTTTAAGTCGATCGGTTGAAAAATTTGGATTTCATCTTGCTAGCTTCTATGGTTTGGGCTGTGGGCTGTTGACGCGGTTTCCTTTTGTGACTCATTGCCGCCCCCATAATTCAGCCTCCAAGACAAGTTTCAAAATTCGAGTATGCAGTTTTATTTATATTCTTTTATTGATTTTGGAAACCTAATATTAGGTCGATTATTCAATGGAAATGCGGATTTTACCAACAAATTTTGCAGCTCGTTTTCCCCCCTGTGGAGCTCGAAGTTTCCAAATCCCCTTCTTAGTGCACACCTACGCTATGATAGGATGCTTGAGCCCAAATTTCAGTTCAGCCTCCAAGACAAGTTTCAAAATTCGAGTATGCAGTTTTATTTATATTCTTTCATTAATTTTGGAAACCTAATATTAGGTCGATTATTCAATCAAAATGTGGATTTTTCCAACAAACTTTGCAGCTTCTTATCCACCCTTTGTAGCTCGAATTTTGCAAATCCCCTTCTTAGCGCACATCTATGCTATAATAGCATATTTGACCCCAATTTCAGCTTCCTAGCTTCTATGGTTTGGGCTGTGGGCTGTTGACGTGGTTTCCTTTTGTGCCTAATTGACGCCCCCATAATTAAGTTTCCAAGACAAGTTTCAAGATACCGGGTATGCAGTTTTATTTATATTCTTTTATTGATTTTAGAAACCTAGTTTTATATTGATTAACCAATCGAAATGTGGTTTTTTTCAGAAGAACTTTGCAGCTCGTTTTCCCCCTGTCGAGCTCGAAGTTTCCAAATCCCCTTCTTAGTGCACACCTGCACTATGATAGAATACATGAGCCCAAATTTCAGCTTCCTACCTTCTACGGTATCGGCTGTGGGCTGATGACGTGGTTTCTTTTTGTGCCTAATTGACGCCCCCAAGACAAGTTTCAAAATTCGAGTATGCAGTTTTATTTATATTCTTTTATTGGTTTTGCAAACCAATTTTTAGGTCGATTAACCAATCAAAATGTCGATTTTTCAAACAAAATTAGGAGCTCGTTTTCCCCCCTTTGGAGCTCGAATTTTGCAAATCCCCTCCTTAGCGCACACCTATGCTATAATAGCATACTTGACCCCAATTTCAGCTTCCTACCTTCTACGGTTTGGACTGTGGGCTGTTGACGCGGTTTCCTTTTGTGACTCATTGACGCCCCCATATTTCAGTCTCCAAGACAAGTTTCAAAATTCAAGTATGCAGTTTTATTTATCTCATATTAGCAGGTATTGCCCGTCTTAACCCGGCTCAATATGTTTCCAATTGTATTTATTTTGTGTGTGCATAACCTACCCATATGTTTTCACCTTAAAGGTTACCAGTGGGAAGGCATTTAAGGTATTTAAATGAACATTTTCTGTTCTTGACAAAAAATTGTTCAGTAGTCCGTTACTTTTTTTTTCTTGACAAACTATTTCGTTAAACGAACATGACCACTATAACTAATATTTTTTAAAGCTCGTTTTCTCCCCGTTGGAGCTAGAATTTTCCAAAAGCCTTTCTTAGTGTGCTCCTACACTATGATGGATACTATGAAACGATACTTGAGTCCAAATTTAAATTCACATTTGAGTCTTTTCATGCCATATTGAGTCAATACGGCCACGCACAATCTCGGAATATGAAACACGGCAATCGTGTCAATGCCGTGCAGCGATGAGCCACGATCAAAAAGCACTGGCACCGATACCATCAAAATTTCTAAGTTTGAATGCAATAGGCAGAATATTTAAATAACAAAATCTAATTATTTATTGACATCAATAAGAACAAATCATATACATACATACATCTGTCCGCAATGCGAAGCAGAATATGCGTAGCTCCGTTATTCGGTTTCTGCTTTACTATCGCTTACGCAGTCGTTGCCTAGCGACGGTAACTGTAACATTTTGGCGTTTTGCCTTTGCAATTAACATTAAATGGTCAAAACGAAAGAAGAAGAGCGAGCTAATGACTTGCAGTTGTTGTTGTTTTTAGAGCATTATTTTTTTTTTACAATCAAACAACTGTGTTCGATTGCCCAATGTATACATTAATACGAATGTACATACATGCTATATTCATACACAGGCATACATACATATGTACATATGTACATATGTTTCTCTTTACTTTTTCAACCGTACGTAGAGAACCGCACACATAGACACGAACTGTTGCTTGTATGTACATAAGTTTCTCTTTACTTTTTCAACCGTACGTAGAGAACCGCACACATAGACACGAACTGTTGCTTGTTGTGTGTGAGTGTGTGTATGTGATGTCCCCAACTATTTGATATTTGTTGTTGCTGCATATAGTTATTAATAAAAACACTAATGCCAAATGCACTAAACCAGCGGTGGGCACGTAGTGGCTCTTTGGGCTCCCAGGGCTCTTTCCGTTATGTTTTGGTAACTGGCGACAGCCAGACGCACAAGCAGAGTACCGATCTCGAGCAAACTTACAATAACAAAATACACGCAGTGTTGTCGCCAGCCAGACGCACAAGTAGAAGACCGAACTTACAAACCTATCGCGACAGAGTTTACAAAAACAAAATACATGCAGTGTTGTCGCCAGCCAGACGCACAAGCAGATCGATGCAATAACAAAATACACACAGTGTGTGTACTGATGATTGATTTACAATACCCGCTGATGGTCACTTATGCACTGACATTCAAAGTGTATTGACAAATTAGAAATTATAGTGTTTCAGTATCCATTATTAACATCTTCAATGCTTCAATTAGAAGCAAGTTTAGCCAGCACTTATGTGTGCGAAGCTGCATTTTCAAACATTAAATATATTAAAAATGTTTATAGGAATAAATTAAGTGACATAAATTTATCAGATTTATTACGAATTGCTTTAAGAGGAAATATACTTCGAAAAATTATTAAATGAATGTTCATAAATGCGATCAAAATTTTTTTCGGTGTACTTTTTTTTCCTAAATTTTTGCTCGCAGTTTATGATGTTCTCATAACCCAAGCGGTAGTTTTTGTTGTAGATGTTGTTGTAGGACTCCCAAACTAAAATTTCGTGCCCACCGCTGCACTAAACAAAGAAAAAATTACTTTTAAAAATGTTATATTATATAATTTTCAATTAATTAACATTTCTTGCTCTGTCAGTGCAAGACGAATGTACATACATACATATGTAGATACATATGTACATACATAGATGTGCACATATGTATGGACATTCACACATTAGTGTTTCACATGTTGCTTTGGCTATTTCAATCGTTTGCACGCAACTACACGAACAGCTGTTTGTATGTGTGTATATGTATAGTATACTTAGTTGTCCCCAACTGTTTGATATTTTGTATTGTTTGTTCTGCCTGCTTTTGTAAAATGCATATTTTGAAAATCCTTGAATGCAAAGTTGTAGATTTAGTTACGTAGATTACATTATCCAAATTTTAAATCGATCGGACTAAATTTATAACAAAAACTTTTCATTTGAAATAGTGAATAAATATTAATACCCCAATAATTCAAGCTCCAACACAAATTTCGAAAATCCGAGTATGCAGTTTTGTTTGTATCCTTTAATTGATTTTAGAAACTAAGTTTTATGTCGATCGGTTGATTTTTCAAACAAACTTTGGAGCTAATTTTCCCCCCTTTGGAGCTCGAATTTTCCAACATCCCTTCTTAGTGCTCATCTACACCATGATAGGATACTTGAGCGCACATTTCAGCATCCTAGCTTTTACCGTGTGGGCTGTGGGCTGTTGACGCGGTTTGCTTTTGTGCCCCAACATTTTTTTTACCGGAAAACTCCCATATTTTAGGCCCCAAAAAAAATATCAGAAAACAAAACAAGTATACAGTTTTTCTTGGAATTGGAATTGGAGTATACAAACTAAGTTTAAAGTTAATCAGATGAAAACTGTAGATTTGTCATACAAACGTTGGAGCCTGTTTCCCCCCTTTGGAGCTCGAGTTTTCCAAAATTCCTTCTTAGTGGGGACCTAGACTATGAAAGGATACTTGAGTCCAAATTTCAGCTTCCTAGCCTTTACCGTTTGGGCTATGCGTTGATCACCAATCATTCAGTCAGTCAGTCAGGACAAACTGTTTTATATATATAGATTATAGATTTTAGAAACCATGTTTCAAGTCGATCGGTTGAAAAATTTGGATTTCATCTTGCTAGCTTCTATGGTTTGGGCTGTGGGCTGTTGACGCGGTTTCCTTTTGTGACTCATTGCCGCCCCCATAATTCAGCCTCCAAGACAAGTTTCAAAATTCGAGTATGCAGTTTTATTTATATTTTTTTATTGATTTTGGAAACCTAATATTAGGTCGATTATTCAATGGAAATGTGGATTTTTCCAACAAATTTTGCAGCTCGTTTTCCCCCCTTTGGAGCTCGAAGTTTCCAAATACTCTTCTTAGTGCACGCATACGCTATGATAGGATACTTGAGACCAAATTTCAGTTTCCTAGCTTCTACGGTTTGGGCTGTGGGCTGTTGACGTGGTTTCCTTTTGTGACTCATTGACGGCCCCAAGACAAGTTTCAAAATTCGAGTATGCAGTTTTATTTATATTCTTTTATTGGTTTTGCAAACCAATTTTTAGGTCGAATAACCAATCAAAATGTCGATTTTTCAAACAAAATTAGGAGCTCGTTTTCCCCCCTTTGTAGCTCGAATTTTGCAAATCCCCTTCTTAGCGCACATCTATGCTATAATAGCATATTTGACCCCAATTTCAGCTTCCTAGCTTCTATGGTTTGGGCTGTGGGCTGTTGACGCGGTTTCCTTTTGTGACTCATTGCCGCCCCCATAATTCAGCCTCCAAGACAAGTTTCAAAATTTGAGTATGCAGTTTTATTTATATTTTTTTATTGATTTTGGAAACCTAATATTAGGTCGATTATTCAATGGAAATGTGGATTTTTCCAACAAATTTTGCAACTCGTTTTTCCCCCTTTGGAGCTCGAATTTGGCAAATCCCCTTCAAAATTCAAGTATGCAGTTTTATTTATATCATATTATAGATTTTAGAAACCATGTTTTAAGTCGATCGGTTGAAAAATTTGGATTTCATCTTGCTAGCTTCTATGGTTTGGGCTGTGGGCTGTTGACGCGGTTTCCTTTTGTGACTCATTGCCGCCCCCATAATTCAGCCTCCAAGACAAGTTTCAAAATTCGAGTATGCAGTTTTATTTATATTCTTTTATTGATTTTGGAAACCTAATATTAGGTCGATTATTCAATGGAAATGCGGATTTTACCAACAAATTTTGCAGCTCGTTTTCCCCCCTGTGGAGCTCGAAGTTTCCAAATCCCCTTCTTAGTGCACACCTACGCTATGATAGGATGCTTGAGCCCAAATTTCAGTTCAGCCTCCAAGACAAGTTTCAAAATTCGAGTATGCAGTTTTATTTATATTCTTTCATTAATTTTGGAAACCTAATATTAGGTCGATTATTCAATCAAAATGTGGATTTTTCCAACAAACTTTGCAGCTTCTTATCCACCCTTTGTAGCTCGAATTTTGCAAATCCCCTTCTTAGCGCACATCTATGCTATAATAGCATATTTGACCCCAATTTCAGCTTCCTAGCTTCTATGGTTTGGGCTGTGGGCTGTTGACGTGGTTTCCTTTTGTGCCTCATTCACGCCACCATAATTAAGTTTCCAAGACAAGTTTCAAGATACCGGGTATGCAGTTTTATTTATATTCTTTTATTGATTTTAGAAACCTAGTTTTATATTGATTAACCAATCGAAATGTGGTTTTTTCAGAAGAACTTTGCAGCTCGTTTTCCCCCTGTCGAGCTCGAAGTTTCCAAATCCCCTTCTTAGTACACACCTGCACTATGATAGAATACATGAGCCCAAATTTCAGCTTCCTACCTTCTACGGTATCGGCTGTGGGCTGATGACGTGGTTTCCTTTTGTGCCTAATTGACGCCCCCAAGACAAGTTTCAAAATTCGAGTATGCAGTTTTATTTATATTCTTTTATTGGTTTTGCAAACCAATTTTTAGGTCGATTAACCAATCAAAATGTCGATTTTTCAAACAAAATTAGGAGCTCGTTTTCCCCCCTTTGGAGCTCGAATTTTGCAAATCCCCTCCTTAGCGCACACCTATGCTATAATAGCATACTTGACCCCAATTTCAGCTTCCTACCTTCTACGGTTTGGACTGTGGGCTGTTGACGCGGTTTCCTTTTGTGACTCATTGACGCCCCCATATTTCAGTCTCCAAGACAAGTTTCAAAATTCAAGTATGCAGTTTTATTTATCTCATACTAGCAGGTATTGCCCGTCTTAACCCGGCTCAATATGTTTCCAATTGTATTTATTTTGTGTGTGCATAACCTACCCATATGTTTTCACCTTAAAGGTTACCAGTGGGAAGGCATTTAAGGTATTTAAATGAACATTTTCTGTTCTTGACAAAATATTGTTCAGTAGTCCGTTACATTTTTGTTCTTGACAAACTATTTCGTTAAACGAACATGACCACTATAACTAATATTTTTTAAAGCTCGTTTTCTCCCCGTTGGAGCTAGAATTTTCCAAAAGCCTTTCTTAGTGTGCTCCTACCTATGATGGATACTATGAAACGATACTTGAGTCCAAATTTAAATTCACATTTGAGTCTTTTCGTGCTATATTTAGTCAATACGGCCACGCACAAACTCGGAATATGAAACACGGCAATCGTGTCAATGCCGTGCAGCGATGAGCCACGATCAAAAAGCACTGGCACCGATACCATCAAAATTTCTAAGTTTGAATGCAATAAGCAGAATATTTAAATAACAAAATCTAATTATTTATTGACATCAATAAGAACAAATCATATACATACATACATCTGTCCGCAATGCGAAGCAGAATATGCGTAGCTCCGTTATTCGGTTTCTGCTTTACTATCGCTTACGCAGTCGTTGCCTAGCGACGGTAACTGTAACATTTTGGCGTTTTGCCTTTGCAATTAACATTAAATGGTCAAAACGAAAGAAGAAGAGCGAGCTAATGACTTGCAGTTGTTGTTGTTTTTAGAGCATTATTTTTTTTTTACAATCAAACAACTGTGTTCGATTGCCCAATGTATACATTAATACGAATGTACATACATGCTATATTCATACACAGGCATACATACATATGTACATATGTACATATGTTTCTCTTTACTTTTTCAACCGTACGTAGAGAACCGCACACATAGACACGAACTGTTGCTTGTATGTACATATGTTTCTCTTTACTTTTTCAACCGTACGTAGAGAACCGCACACATAGACACGAACTGTTGCTTGTTGTGTGTGAGTGTGTGTATGTGATGTCCCCAACTATTTGATATTTGTTGTTGCTGCATATAGTTATTAATAAAAACACTAATGCCAAATGCACTAAACCAGTGTTGTCGCCAGCCAGACGCACAAGTAGAAGACCGAACTTACAAACCTATCGCGACAGAGTTTACAAAAACAAAATACATGCAGTGTTGTCGCCAGCCAGACGCACAAGTAGATCGATGCAATAACAAAATACACACAGTGTGTGTACTGATGATTGATTTACAATACCCGCTGATGGTCACTTATGCACTGACATTCAAAGTGTATTGACAAATTAGAAATTATAGTGTTTCAGTATCCATTATTAACATCTTCAATGCTTCAATTAGAAGCAAGTTTAGCCAGCACTTATGTGTGCGAAGCTGCATTTTCAAACATTAAATATATTAAAAATGTTTATAGGAATAAATTAAGTGACATAAATTTATCAGATTTATTACGAATTGCTTTAAGAGGAAATATACTTCGAAAAATTATTAAATGAATGTTCATAAATGCGATCAAAATTTTTTTCGGTGTACTTTTTTTTCCTAAATTTTTGCTCGCAGTTTATGATGTTCTCATAACCCAAGCGGTAGTTTTTGTTGTAGATGTTGTTGTAGGACTCCCAAACTAAAATTTCGTGCCCACCGCTGCACTAAACAAAGAAAAAAATTACTTTTAAAAATGTTATATTATATAATTTTCAATTAATTAACATTTCTTGCTCTGTCAGTGCAAGACGAATGTACATACATACATATGTAGATACATATGTACATACATAGATGTGCACATATGTATGGACATTCACACATTAGTGTCTCACATGTTGCTTTGGCTATTTCAATCGTTTGCACGCAACTACACGAACAGCTGCTTGTATGTGTGTATATGTATAGTATACTTAGTTGTCCCCAACTGTTTGATATTTTGTATTGTTTGTTCTGCCTGCTTTTGTAAAATGCATATTTTGAAAATCCTTGAATGCAAAGTTGTAGATTTAGTTACGTAGATTACATTATCCAAATTTTAAATCGATCGGACTAAATTTATAACAAAAACTTTTCATTTGAAATAGTGAATAAATATTAATACCCCAATAATTCAAGCTCCAACACAAATTTCGAAAATCCGAGTATGCAGTTTTGTTTGTATCCTTTAATTGATTTTAGAAACTAAGTTTTATGTCGATCGGTTGATTTTTCAAACAAACTTTGGAGCTAATTTTCCCCCCTTTGGAGCTCGAATATTCCAACATCCCTTCTTAGTGCTCATCTACACCATGATAGGATACTTGAGCCCACATTTCAGCATCCTAGCTTTTACCGTGTGGGCTGTGGGCTGTTGACGCGGTTTGCTTTTGTGCCCCAACATTTTTTTTACCGGAAAACTCCCATATTTTAGGCCCCAAAAAAAATATCAGAAAACAAAACAAGTATACAGTTTTTCTTGGAATTGGAATTGGAGTATACAGACTAAGTTTAAAGTTAATCAGATGAAAACTGTAGATTTGTCATACAAACGTTGGAGCCTGTTTTCCCCCCTTTGGAGCTCGAGTTTTCCAAAATCCCTTCTTAGTGGGGACCTAGACTTGGATAGACTAGGATACTTGAGTCCAAATTTCAGCTTCCTAGCCTTTACCGTTGGGGCTATGCGTTGATCACCAATCATTCAGTCAGTCAGTCAGGACAAACTGTTTTATATATATAGATTATAGATTTTAGAAACCATGTTTCAAGTCGATCGGTTGAAAAATTTGGATTTCATCTTGCTAGCTTCTATGGTTTGGGCTGTGGGCTGTTGACGCGGTTTCCTTTTGTGACTCATTGCCGCCCCCATAATTCAGCCTCCAAGACAAGTTTCAAAATTCGAGTATGCAGTTTTATTTATATTTTTTTATTGATTTTGGAAACCTAATATTAGGTCGATTATTCAATGGAAATGTGGATTTTTCCAACAAATTTTGCAGCTCGTTTTCCCCCCTTTGGAACTCGAAGTTTCCAAATACTCTTCTTAGTGCACGCCTACGCTATGATAGGATACTTGAGACCAAGTTTCAGTTTCCTAGCTTCTACGGTTTGGGCTGTGGGCTGTTGACGTGGTTTCCTTTTGTGACTCATTGACGGCCCCAAGACAAGCTTCAAAATTCGAGTATGCAGTTTTATTTATATTCTTTTATTGTTTTTGCAAACCAATTTTTAGGTCGAATAACCAATCAAAATGTCGATTTTTCAAACAAAATTAGGAGCTCGATTTCCCCCCTTTGTAGCTCGAATTTTTCAAATCCCCTTCTTGCGCACATCTGTGCTATAATAGCATATTTGACCCCAATTTCAGCTTCCTAGCTTCTATGGTTTGGGCTGTGGGCTGTTGACGCGGTTTCCTTTTGTGACTCATTGCCGCCCCCATAATTCAGCCTCCAAGACAAGTTTCAAAATTTGAGTATGCAGTTTTATTTATATTTTTTTATTGATTTTGGAAACCTAATATTAGGTCGATTATTCAATGGAAATGTGGATTTTTCCAACAAATTTTGCAACTCGTTTTTCCCCCTTTGGAGCTCGAATTTTGCAAATCCCCTTCAAAATTCAAGTATGCAGTTTTATTTATATCATATTATAGATTTTAGAAACCATGTTTTAAGTCGATCGGTTGAAAAATTTGGATTTCATCTTGCTAGCTTCTATGGTTTGGGCTGTGGGCTGTTGACGCGGTTTCCTTTTGTGACTCATTGCCGCCCCCATAATTCAGCCTCCAAGACAAGTTTCAAAATTCGAGTATGCAGTTTTATTTATATTCTTTTATTGATTTTGGAAACCTAATATTAGGTCGATTATTCAATGGAAATGCGGATTTTACCAACAAATTTTGCAGCTCGTTTTCCCCCCTGTGGAGCTCGAAGTTTCCAAATCCCCTTCTTAGTGCACACCTACGCTATGATAGGATGCTTGAGCCCAAATTTCAGTTCAGCCTCCAAGACAAGTTTCAAAATTCGAGTATGCAGTTTTATTTATATTCTTTCATTAATTTTGGAAACCTAATATTAGGTCGATTATTCAATCAAAATGTGGATTTTTCCAACAAACTTTGCAGCTTCTTATCCACCCTTTGTAGCTCGAATTTTGCAAATCCCCTTCTTAGCGCACATCTATGCTATAATAGCATATTTGACCCCAATTTCAGCTTCCTAGCTTCTATGGTTTGGGCTGTGGGCTGTTGACGTGGTTTCCTTTTGTGCCTCATTCACGCCCCCATAATTAAGTTTCCAAGACAAGTTTCAAGATACCGGGTATGCAGTTTTATTTATATTCTTTTATTGATTTTAGAAACCTAGTTTTATATTGATTAACCAATCGAAATGTGGTTTTTTCAGAAGAACTTTGCAGCTCGTTTTCTCCCCGTTGGAGCTAGAATTTTCCAAAAGCCTTTCTTAGTGTGCTCCTACACTATGATGGATACTATGAAACGATACTTGAGTCCAAATTTAAATTCACATTTGAGTCTTTTCGTGCTATATTGAGTCAATACGGCCACGCACAAACTCGGAATATGAAACACGGCAATCGTGTCAATGCCGTGCAGCGATGAGCCACGATCAAAAAGCACTGGCACCGATACCATCAAAATTTCTAAGTTTGAATGCAATAAGCAGAATATTTAAATAACAAAATCTAATTATTTATTGACATCAATAAGAACAAATCATATACATACATACATCTGTCCGCAATGCGAAGCAGAATATGCGTAGCTCCGTTATTCGGTTTCTGCTTTACTATCGCTTACGCAGTCGTTGCCTAGCGACGGTAACTGTAACATTTTGGCGTTTTGCCTTTGCAATTAACATTAAATGGTCAAAACGAAAGAAGAAGAGCGAGCTAATGACTTGCAGTTGTTGTTGTTTTTAGAGCATTATTTTTTTTTTACAATCAAACAACTGTGTTCGATTGCCCAATGTATACATTAATACGAATGTACATACATGCTATATTCATACACAGGCATACATACATATGTACATATGTTTCTCTTTACTTTTTCAACCGTACGTAGAGAACCGCACACATAGACACGAACTGTTGCTTGTTGTGTGTGAGTGTGTGTATGTGATGTCCCCAACTATTTGATATTTGTTGTTGCTGCATAAAGTTATTAATGAAAACACTAATGCCAAATGCACTAAAAAAAGAAAAAATTACTTTTAAAAATGTTATATTATATAATTTTCAATTAATTAACATTTCTTGCTCTGTCAGTGCAAGACGAATGTACATACATACATATGTAGATACATATGTACATACATAGATGTGCACATATGTATGGACATTCACACATTAGTGTCTCACATGCTGCTTTGGCTATTTCAATCGTTTGCACGCAACTACACGAACAGCTGTTTGTATGTGTGTATATGTATACTTAGTTGTCCCCAACTGTTTGATATTTTGTATTGTTTGTTCTGCCTGCTTTTGTAAAATGCATATTTTGAAAATCCATGAATGCAAAGTTGTAGATTTAGTTACGTAAATTACATTATCCAAATTTTAAATCGATCGGACTAAATTTATAGCAAAAACTTTTCATTTGAAATAGTGAATAAATATTAAAACCCCAATAATTCAAGCTCCAACACAAATTTCGAAAATTCGAGAATGCAGTTTTTTTTTAAGTCGATCGGTTGAAAAATGCTGATTTTTCAAACAAACTTTGGAGCTAATTTTCCCCCCTTTGGAGCTCGAATTTTCCAACATCCCTTCTTAGTGCTCATCTACACCATGATAGGATACTTGAGCCCACATTTCAGCATCCTAGCTTTTACCGTGTGGGCTGTGGGCTGTTGACGCGGCACAAAAGCAAAGTGCCCCAACATTTTTTTTACAGGAAAACTCCCATATTTTAGGCCCCAAAAAAAATATCAGAAAACAAAACAAGTATACAGTTTTTCTTGGAATTGGAATTGGAGTATACAAACTAAGTTTAAAGTTAATCAGATGAAAACTGTAGATTTTTCATACAAACGTTGGAGCCTGTTTTCCCCCCTTTGGAGCTCGAGTTTTCCAAAATCCCTTCTTAGTGGGGACCTAGACTATGAAAGGATACTTGAGTCCAAATTTCAGCTTCCTAGCCTTTACCGTTTGGGCTGTGCGTTGATCACCAATCATTCAGTCAGTCAGTCAGTCAGTCAGGACAAACTGTTTTATATATATAGATTATAGATTTTAGAAACCATGTTTTAAGTTGATCGGTTGAAAAATTTGGATTTCATCTTGCTAGCTTCTATGGTTTGGGCTGTGGGCTGTTGACGCGGTTTCCTTTTGTGACTCATTGACGGCCCCATATTTCAGTCTCCAAGACAAGTTTCAAGATACCGGGTATGCAGTTTTATTTATAATCTTTTATTGATTTTAGAAACCTAGTTTTATATTGATTAACCAATCGAAATGTGGTTTTTTCAGAAGAACTTTGCAGCTCGTTTTCCCCCTGTGGAGCTCGAAGTTTCCAAATCCCCTTCTTAGTGCACACCTGCACTATGATAGAATACATGAGCCCAAATTTCAGCTTCCTACCTTCTACGGTATCGGCTGTGGGCTGTTGACGTGGTTTCCTTTTGTGCCTAATTGACGCCCCCAAGACAGGTTTCAAAATTCGAGTATGCAGTTTTATTTATATTCTTTTATTGGTTTTGCAAACCAATTTTTAGGTCGATTAGGCCCCCATATTTCAGTCTCCAAGACAAGTTTCAAAATTCAAGTATGCAGTTTTATTTATATCATATTATAGATTTTAGAAACCATGTTTTAAGTCGATCGGTTGAAAAATTTGGATTTCATCTTGCTGGCTTCTATGGTTTGGGCTGTGGGCTGTTGACGCGGTTTCCTTTTGTGACTCATTGACGGCCCCATATTTCAGTCTCCAAGACAAGTTTCAAAATTCGACGCCCCCAAGACAAGTTTTAAAATTCGAGTATGTAGTTTTATTTATATTCTTTTATTGGTTTGGGCTTTGGGCTGTTGACGTGGTTTCCTTTTGTGCCTAATTGACGCCCCGAAGACAAGTTTTAAAATTCGAGTATGCAGTTTTATTTATATTCTTTTATTGGTTTTACGAACCAATTTTTAGGTCGATTAACCCATCAAAATGTCGATTTTTCAAACAAAATTAGGAGCTCGTTTTCCCCCCTTTGGAGCTCGAATTTTGCAAATCCCATCCTTAGCGCACACCTATGCTATAATAGCATACTTGACCCCAATTTCAGCCTCATTCACGCCCCAATAATTAAGTTTCCAAGACAAGTTTCAAGATACCGGGTAAGCAGTTTTATTTATATTCTTTTATTGGTTTTGCAAACCAATTTTTAGGTCGATTAACCCATCAAAATGTCGATTTTTCAAACAAAATTAGGAGCTCATTTTCTCCCCTTTGGAGCTCGAATTTTGCAAATCCCCTCCTTAGCGCACACCTATACTATAATAGCATACTTGACCCCAATTTCAGCTTCCTACCTTCTACGGTTTGGACTGTGGGCTGTTGACGCGGTTTCCTTTTGTGACTCATTGACGCCCCCATATTTCAGTCTCCAAGACAAGTTTCAAAATTCAAGTATGCAGTTTTATTTATATCATATTATAGATTTTAGAAACCATGTTTTAAGTCGATCGGTTGAAAAATTTGGATTTCATCTTGCTAGCTTCTATGGTTTGGGCTGTGGGCTGTTGACGTGGTTTCCTTTTGTGCCTCATTCACGCCCCCATAATTAAGTTTCCAAGACAAGTTTCAAGATACCGGGTATGCAGTTTTATTTATATTCTTTTATTGATTTTAGAAACCTAGTTTTATATTGATTAACCAATCGAAATGTGGTTTTTTCAGAAGAACTTTGCAGCTCGTTTTCCCCCTGTGGAGCTCGAAGTTTCCAAATCCCCTTCTTAGTGCACACCTGCACTATGATAGAATACATGAGCCCAAATTTCAGCTTCCTACCTTCTACGGTATCGGCTGTGGGCTGTTGACGTGGTTTCCTTTTGTGCCTAATTGACGCCCCCAAGACAAGTTTCAAAATTCGATTATGCAGTTTTATTTATATTCTTTTATTGGCTTTGCAAACCAATTTTTAGGTCGATTAACCAATCAAAATGTCGATTTTTCAAACAAAATTAGGAGCTCGTTTTCCCCCCTGTGGAGCTCGAAGTTTCCAAATCCCCTTTTAAGTTTTAAATCGATCGGTTGAAAAATTTGGATTTCATCTTCCTAGCTTCTACGGTTTGGGCTGTGGGCTGTTGATGCGGTTTCCTTTTGTGACTCATTGACGCCCCATAATTCAGTCTCCACGACAAGTTTCAAAATTGTGTGGTTTTTTCTGTTGAAAATAACGTATATTTTATATGGCAACACAAACGTTAACATATTCATTCAATTATCTTTCTGGTAACTCTGTCATGCAATGAGTATGTACAACAATACAATGTAATTCAGTTCATAAGCTGTCGCCATTCAATAAACACATTAAAAGATGTTTACGAAGCTAGAGGGCCAGCTCGTAAAGTTTTTTAAGTTTGCGTTTGTCGGAAGAAATGAATGTTGTTGAATATTTAAATGATTTTACAAGTATTATAGACAAACTGAGTGAAGTGGGTATCACCCTGAGTGATGAAATTATTGTAATAATTCTATTATCGAGTTTGCCTCAATCATTTGAAAATTTCGTAATAGCAATTGTAATGAACGTGGCCGCTTCCTTCCTTGTTATGCGACAAAACGGAGGTCCAAACAGCCCTAACGTTTGCACGCAAAACTCTGTAACGCAAAGAATTTAGAATATTGGTACATAATTGTAGTGTGCATACATAAGGAGTACACACTGTACGCAGTGCACTCTTAAGAACACAAACTGTAACACTTTATTGCAGTGACTAAATTAATTCAAAAAGCCAAGCATAATTCGGATGCGATGTAAAATGATCGCACATGCATTGGGCGACATAAGTGCAGCATCAACGCAACTATCCGTCTCTGGCAGCGCAGCTACGAGGCCTTAGCTTAGTTTACTTTAAGTAAAAATGTAAACCAACAGTTAAAGTTTGAATAAAGAATTGAAGACATCAACACCTCGGGATTATCAATGCCAACTTTGGCACGGGACGAACAATTGGGGCCGTCCCGCTTACCGAGGACCAGTGCTATCACAACATGGCGACCGTGACAGTGATCCTTGAGGATCAAGGATCATTGTACAAAGATCATTGTACAGACATTACTAACAGATTATAGTCCTGTCCATTTAAAACCATATTTTGGCCAAAAACCAAGAAGTAAGGTGAATAACCGGTACTACGGTGAATATTAGCTCTGAGAGCGCCACTTATTTCGTTCGAGTTCCTATCCCAGTTGGAATGATCGACTCCTATGTACGCATGGATCGCAGCTAAAACGAATCTGTTTAAACGTTCGCTAGCGTTTGCCTGGGGAGAATAAATTGCTGTACAGGTATGCGAAACACCGAATCGAGTTAAAAATGATTCAAAGTATGAGGAACGAAATTGGGATCCGTTGTCTGTTAAAATAATCTCAGGGACACCAAATGTATAAAATATGCTATTTTCCAAAAACTCGCAGATGCGATAAGAAGTAAACTTTTTCATTGGTTGTAAGAAATGAAACTTTGTACAATGGTCTACAATGCTTAGAAGTCCAATGTTTCCACTCTTAGATCTGGGGTATGGTCCTAAAAGATCCATATATAATTTTTGAAAGGGCCTCTCTGATGTCATTGGCTTGCCAGAACAATTAGCAACATATTCACGAATTTCGGTAACCATGCCTGGCCAGAAGAAATACATTTTTAATTTATAGATCATTTTGCCGGTGCCACAATGAGCTGCATCTGGAGCGTCATGCGTTCGACGTAGGATATCTTGTCTCAATCCTGAGGTGATCCATAGTTTCCATGATTGGGATTCCTGGATGCAATCACCAGTTGCGTGTTCATTTCTTTTATAGACAAAATTATCTATAATTTTGGGTCTGGAAGCTTGGATTGGTTATCACAAATTCGTTCAATTAAGCTCAAATACTCTTGTGACTGAAATTCATTCGACGACAAATCAACTAGGGGTCCAAGATCGACAAGTTCTGATATGGTTGGATCATTTGGCCGAGACAAGGTATCAGCAACCACATTTAGAGTTCCACTTCGATGAATAATGTTCATTTCATAACCCTGCAACTTGACAGCCCATCTACCTAAACGACCTGTGAGATCTTTCTGATTCATAAGCCCTTTTAATGCATCATGGTCAGTGATAATAACGAATTTCTGTCCTCCAATATATGCAGGAAATTTCTCTATTCCCTTTATGACAGCAAGACATTCTAATTCTGTCACTGTGTAATTCCGTTGTGCTTTCGCCAACTTTTCGGACATGTAAGCGATGGGAAGTTCCACTCCATCCTCATTGTCTTGAGCCAATACACAACCAAGTCCTTAACTTAACTTAACCGTAACTTAGCTCGCCGGATATGGGGTGGGGTTCTTACCTCCTTCTGCCATACTACACTACCACAATTGTTTAAGTGCACATTAATAAAATAAAAACCAACAGTTCAATTGACAATAAAATAAAAATCCAAAGTTGAAGAATAATCGTGCTTGAAACCCTACTGAATTGGATTGGATTTGGCAATATCTAGTGAGGAGCATAGCATCCTCGTCTGTACCCACCCGACCATGACAATTGTAGTTGGTTAATTATTGCCCCATAGGAAGTTTATACGAATAGTTAATTATTGGGAAGAAACATGATTTAAATTTTAGACGACGGACCGAAAAAGAAATACAGTTAGCAATTCATGATTTCAAAATTAAAAATATTATTCATTTATTCCAAAACAATTTCATAGTTAATTTCATGTTTAATCAGAATTTATGTTCATTAAGACCCTAGCCTGATTGTATATGCAAAAAAAAAAAAAAAAAATACACATATCCTATGAGTACATTTAAATATAATATGATACATGCATTGTAAAATATATCTGGTAAATTTAATGGTTCAGGTTCATATTTTACTTTGTTAATTGTAGCTTTTAATTTGTCTGTCTTTGTACATACTTACTCAGCTTGGTGATCGTTGAGCTCAATCGAAGACGCAGCTAAAATTACCACAGACATTTCTCTTTCAAATTGTTGATGGCATTATAAATTCATTAAATTTGTACAGACATTACTAATGCATGAAAATCGTTTTTAAATAATTTGAATTACGTAGCCTTGCATATGCAATCAAGTTAGTTGGTTGTACATTTTTTTTTCTTTTTTTTTTAAAGAAAGAAAACTATATATACATTTTAAACTAAGCAATTATCATAAATTTACTAAATTTAATTCAAATATTTGATCGGAAAGAGGTGCTAGATTTTAGATAGTTAAATATTATGAAATATGCACACGGTATAGTAAAACGAACTTTCTATTATGCAATCACGTTCAGTGTAAATGAAAATCGAAGAAAATGGCCAAAAAATTAATAAATTAAAAGAACATAGGCATGTTATTTAAAACTGTTCCACTGTCTGTAATATTTGTTTCAAACTTTGCTGGTTTAGCACCGGCGCAAGTGAAATTTCTGTTGGTATAGCTGAGGAAATGACGTTGTGTGGCTGTTGAACCTCTCTGGTGCAGCAGAAGTAGATATAGTTGTTTTTATTTCAGCAACAGCCTGAGGGGTTATAGTTGGTTTTGTTTCGGCCGCAGCAAGTTGGCACTGGGCACCACACCTGCTACGGGAGGTCACGAAACTCGATCTCTAAATGAAACGAACAACTTTAGAAATAGAACAAAGCTAACCTCACTGATTTACCTGGTGTAAATTGACTCTCTCCAGTGAAGAAAAGGGGGAGGGAAATATTAATCCGCAGAAGCTTCCAGAAAATCGCACAATTTCTTTATAAAATTTAATGCACTTTTGCAATATTAATTAATTTATGTTGCACGTGGGCACTTAAGAAAAATTCAATAGAGATTTTGCAAGAACTCTGTCCGTCCACATTCAGCTAATCTCAAGCAATGAATTTAACTCCAAGCTCGACCTTACAAAAATTCTTTGGAAGGCCACGTGCTTGCACCTATGCAGACCTTGAGAGTGATAAGCTGCATTGCTAAAAAGCTCTCTCTCTCTCTTATCCAAGGTGACCGAAGAGATCACAAGAGTTAATTAGGAGAGCGAAAACGGAGTTTTGTTTTCTTCTTATTCTTTTCTTATCTTGTTTATCGCCGAATACACTCGAGGACAAAATAAATATTCCAGTCTAAACTGAATACCACAAACCCCCAAATACCCAAAAAACGTCACCAGGATCAACATGTGCGAAAGGCATAGGACCGCTTTTTGCACTAACGAGGGAAAACGACATACGAAGCCAAGAACAAGTGCGAGAGCCACACCGCCGATTGCACCAACGAGGGAGCATCAGCGTGCCACATCCGGCGACGCCCAGCTGATGCTGCGGGATCCATCAAATCTGGAGTAGGAGAGACGAAGATGGACATAAAAACTTAAGCTAATTGAAAAAAAAATTATGTTATATGTACACCAAATTTGTAAAGTAATTTAAGACGCAAGAAAATTGTAAAATATATCCAATAAGAAAATTGTAAAATAATTAATAAGGAAAATTGTAAAATTGAGCGGAACCTTTTCTGCCCGATTAGAAGTACAGCCCGTAAAGCTGTACGAACAAATAGGCAGGAAAATTGTCAATTTTTTTATACTCTGTACATGAAATGTACAAGAGGATATTAGGTTTGCGGGAGCTGAAAAATGTAACAGTCAGAAGGAGGCGTGGCAGACCCCACAAAGTATATATATTCTTGATCAGCGTGACAAGACGAGTCGATCTAGCCATGTCTGTCTGTCTGTCTGTCTGTCTGTCCGTCTGTCCGTCCGTATGAACACCTGGATCTCAGAGACTATAAGAGATAGAGAACCAAATTTTGCACAAAGATGCCCTATGTGTGTATTCTATACGAGTTTGTTTTATTTTTTTGATTTTCCCCCCCCACTTCCCCCCTATGGGGGTTTTCCCGATTTTCCATTCGTATAATCGCCTATATCTCGGAGACCATAAGACCTAGGAACACCAAATTTTAGTCCGAGATGCCTTGTGTGAATACGCAGAAAATGTATATTTTGGAATTTCCCTCCCTCCCCCCTCTCCCACGCAAATACGATTTTCTCTAACTCCCGTAATTCTTGGAATTTCGAACTAAAATTTCGCAAATACCCCCAGTTAGTAATTATGTGTCCGTATGCCAAGTTTCACTATGATAGACCGATTTACCAAGAAGTTATAGCCATAAATATATTTGCTGCTGCAGCGCTGCTGCAGCGCTGCTCAAGCGCTGCCCGCGGCTGTTGTTGATGTTCGAATACCGAGAAAGGTAAAATCAATCATTGAATTTTTTTGTATTTTCTTAATTTTTTTATTTTCTATAATTATTGTAAACATATGTACAGAGTATTTCAAAGTCGGGACACCCGACTTTAGCTTTTTGACTTGTTTAATAGTATGAATGAATAGCAATAGTATAAGCAAGACAGGTCAGGTAGAAATAGATAAGCCACATATACGTGGTATAGTCGAGGTAAAATTAAATAGTATACCCACGATGGGTTTGATAGATACAAAAGTAGTGGATTCCACTGCAGGTATCATAAATAAAGTAGAGTCCCATGTGGACACTATAATAATGCTGTTAATACTAATAGTTATATTGATGAGCGCAAATTTGTTTTTCAAATTGTACAAATTGCACAACAAATGCCTTAAGAAAAAATATGTAAGTAGGGCCAACGATTTGGATAAAATTTGAAACTTTTTTTGTAAATTGAAGAGAAAACAAAACTAATGCAAACAATAAATTTGTTATTGTATATTTGAAAGACAAAAGGCTCGAAATCATCTTTTATATGTATGCAGACATGTATGAGCAAATAAGAGAATGCGTACTAGAAATAGTACGAAACGAACCTGAGTTCGTTAATAAATTAAAATTTTTAGTTTCTACTACACCAGAAACTATATTGGCATTAGAAAACTTATACATGTCGACATATGTAACAGCTTGCTCATATATATATATATATATATATATATATATATATATATATATATATATATATATATATATATTGTAACGTTGTTACTCTGCCGCGGGTATGCTCGCCGGCCAGAGTATGCTGAAATAAATTAGGCACCCCAAAGTGCCGAGGTGTCCACCAAATAAAAGAGGGCGGTATGCCCAAACTTCTCCACGTGTTTCTTTAATTGTAAAACAACATACAGAGCGCTTCAGTGCGTGTTGGGCATGAGCCAGGAGAGAACTAACTTAAACCGAACTTAAAATTACTCGCCTTCATGGCTTACTATTCTTACAATTACTTATTAATTTACAACTACTTGGCATCGTAATGACGCACAGCTGGTTGCTGCGCAACGCGTCGTTACACCTCCCCCTTTCCCCAAGGGGTCGAACGGCCCGATCGGTGGGTTTTCGAATTTTCCTTCACCGCGCCATAATCGAACGGCAGATGTGTAGCAGCTGGGTGGCAGCGCTGCCACCCCTCGCGTTTGGCCACCTGTACCTTCACCGTCAGCTGTTCGCTCTGTCGCATTGTTGTTTTCTGCATTTCCGCCGCGTGGTGCTGACGTGTCGTCATCCTCTGGATTCTGTAATGGGTGCTGTAGTGGCTGCTGTGGGACTGGCTGCCGTTGCCGTAGCTGTTTAGGGATCGCCAATGGAATTAGCATACCGCCCATCTGCTGCGTCTCTGGTATATTCGGCGCTGAGTGTGTATTTCAGGCGGTGCGGTAATCTACATCGCTTCACATGGCCTGAAACGTAACAACAAACTTCGTTTAATAATGTTTGTAGGCTTACATGGGCATCTTCTTCGGCTAGAACGGCAGCTTTGCTGTTCCCGCTTTGGTGGACGCCGGTGGTGTTGCCGTTGCTGTTGTCGGTGTGGCTGCTACGAAGCCCTGGTTGCTGTTGCTGCTGTCGTGACTGTCGTGACCGTGGCTGCTGTCGTCGTGCTCGTTGATATGGCCGATTTTGTTGCCCGGACTGCCGCTGTGGCTGCTTTTGTTGACGCTGAGGAGTGGCCTGCTGTGGCTGCTGTGAAGCTGTCGGTGGCGTGGCCCTGGTGACCATACCAACCCTACCTCTGTCGTCGCTGCCTTCGTCGGCTTCGCTGTCTTCTGCATTCACCGCTTTTAGATCCCGCACATGTGCCGTTCTACCTCTGCCGCCCGACACCGGTCGCACACGCACTATAACTGGGGATATGAATGCTCGCACCGTGAATGGGCCATCGAAGCGAGGCGCCAGCTTGGCCGCAAACTGCTCGGCTGCGTTGGACAGGTGATGTTGTCGCACGAGCACCTCGTCGCCCAGTCTGGGTCGCCACTCGCGTCTCCGCAGATTGTACTGGCGTGCCTGATCCTCGCTTGTCACCAAGGCTGCATGTCGGGCTCTGCGATTTCGCCTCCGCCGTCTGCGTGGCCGTGGGTCGTTTGTTCGCAATTCTACAGTTTGGCCGCCCACAGTCACCGCCCCGTTGGCCATTTGGACATAATCCAGTCCCAATGTGAGCTCATCTATGCATCCGGGGAGTGTGAGCAGCGGCAGTACTACGCGACTGTCGCCCACCGTGACCGTCGCCTTCGTTTCTTCACGGACCGTCTTCTGTGTCCCGTCAGCCATGGACACAGTCACGCTCACGGACCGTACATTTCCTCCGTCTGGCGCCCGCAGGCGTTGCGCCAGCCTCGGACTCGCGAAGCTGCGTGTCGCTCCGGTGTCCACGACCGCCTCTACCAGTACACCATCGCAGTATACTGGTAGCGCGGCCGCTACCCTGCGTGTCGTTGTTAATTGGAATCTGCCTGCGTGGGCTCGCCGACTGTTGATGTGGGACGAGCCCCCCCTGGCGTTTCCCGTCGCGCGTCGGCAGCATTCGTTCGCTCGTATGCCCAGCCTACCGCAATCCCAGCAGTATAGTTGTCGTTGGTTTGGGCAGCATTCGTTGTCGTGCCCCGCCATACCACAGCGTTTGCAAGACCGCCCCTGGTGTACCGACGAGCTCTGCATCTCGGGCCCGGTTGCTGTTGTTCGCGCGGGTGTCGTCTGTAAAGGGAGAAAGTCTCGCCTGCTTAACTCACCACCAGATATGGGCTGCGTATCCGTTGGCTCCGGACGTCGGATCGGAAGCCCCCGTGGGCCCATGAACGCTGGCTGGGATGGCCCTGCCCCAATGGTACAGGCCGGAACCAGGCCCAACTCCTCCAGCTCTGCTGCTTGCCGTTTGAATTCGGCCACAGTATGGACATCCTGATGCCGTATCCTGATGTTGATCGCTGGTCGGCTGTTGCGGTAGATGAGCCTCAGCTGCTCCTCTCCGGGCATGTCTGCATCGAGCATCAGTTCCAGCATCGCTTGGACGTAGGTCGCAGTGGACTCCGACTCGCCCTGAAAGCGTCGTTGCGCATTCTGTCGCCACCGCTCAATGTGAGGGGCGGCCGGATACGCTTCTAGCAGTTCCGCGCGGAACTCTGCCCACGACTGGGTCGGGCTTCGCCTTTTGCGGTCCCACGTCAGTGCCGCGCCCTCCAGAATGTTTGGTAACATCGGCACCAAATTATCTACCGGCTCCCCACTCACTTCCGCTTTCTCTTCTAGCCTGCGCAAGAATGCCCGTGGGTCCCCGCTGCCGTCGAAACGTACTCCCCACTGTGCCACCTCCGTGCTCAGGGCTCTCCGCTCCGCTCGTGACATTGTCGAGTGGGCCGAACCAGCCGCGGATGCGGTTGACACGGCTGATGTTGGCGCCTGTGGTTCTGCCACCGCCTGCGCGCTTGCGAGCGGTGACGCTGGAGTCGGTGCTGCTGGGTCATCTTCGTCAGGCGCATTACCAGCAGGCGCGGTGGAAGCGCAGACCTGGCTCGACAGTTTCTGGAACCCATCCTCCATAGCCTGGGCCAACCGGTGGGTGTACTGAGCCAACGCAACTGTCACCGAATCGGCGATCGCTTGTGTCAGGTCCGCCGTTGAGAGCACTGGAGCCACTGTTGGCGTCGCTGAGGCTGCCGTGGGCTCGGTTGTGGTAGCTCCCGGCGAGGCCGCGACCGCTACCGAAATGGTCGGCACTGTCGCAGGAGTTAGCGGCGTCGTGTTTGCCTCTGTCACGACGAGCAGCCCCTCCGGTACGTCCTCTTGCTTCGGGACTCCCAGCCGTCCGCCGGGCACCGGGCTCAACTGACCTGTCGCCGCGGTACGCGACGACATGTTCTCGTAATACGCCGCTAGTTCTTCCAGGCGGGGTCGGTACTCTTCTTGGGCCGACTTCACGAACGTTGCCAGCCGCACCCGCAAAGCCTCCACGGTGCCGGTCTCCTCGATGTCGAACTCGCGCAGCACCGTGCTGAGCTCTTCCTTCCGCAGCACACGTATCCAGCTCGTTCGTAGCATCGTAGGTCCACGCTCTCTTCCCTACTTGGTCGGATCTAACCTCACACTTCTTTGGGGTCCCTGCTCGGGCGCCACTTGTAACGTTGTTACTCTGCCGCGGGTATGCTCGCCGGCCAGAGTATGCTGAAATAAATTAGGCACCCCAAAGTGCCGAGGTGTCCACCAAATAAAAGAGGGCGGTATGCCCAAACTTCTCCACGTGTTTCTTTAATTGTAAAACAACATACAGAGCGCTTCAGTGCGTGTTGGGCATGAGCCAGGAGAGAACTAACTTAAACCGAACTTAAAATTACTCGCCTTCATGGCTTACTATTCTTACAATTACTTATTAATTTACAACTACTTGGCATCGTAATGACGCACAGCTGGTTGCTGCGCAACGCGTCGTTACAATATATATATATATATATATATAAGTATGTATATATATATATATATATATATATATATATATAAACATATATATAAATATAAATATAAGTATCTTATTAAGATAAGAAATTATAACTGGAAATAGAATTTAAAAATAAATAAAAAAAAATGAATTAAAAGTAAATAACACGAAAAAAAGGTGTTCAGGAAAATTAGTAAAAAAAAACCCTTGCGGAGCATCCGAACTTTCCATAATACATGGATTGGAATGCTATATGCAAGAGAGTATGTGAGCTGAGAACCGAGTTCGAAAAATCGTACAAAAGTCTCACTCAAAATAGACCAACACAGATAGGTCGTTGAATAGGCACACCATTAAATTGGTGCAATTATATAATGAGATCCGAGAGATATTTCTAGAGAACAAATCTAGACTCACGGATCTCCATTGGACTCAGGCTTCGGACGTTGTAAAATGCCTAAGAGAACAGCTGAACGCTGTAAAAGAAAGGCATGGCTTATACACTTTCCAAATACATTAAGTAATGCAATAACATATATAGCCGTAGATGAGGAGGAAGTAAGATCAATAAGCCCCACACCAAAATCGCCAAATACGGCGTACGTAAGCATAGTTTCGGAAGAAGATTCCAAAAGCGGACTTACTCCAAATAACAGCCCCGCAAGAAGCGAAGTGGCTGATAGCTTAGATACAATACAAGTAGAATACAGCCCGCAATTGAGAAAAATGTCGCAGACACAGATACAATTCTTAAAAACGGCGTCATTTTTGATACCGGAGTTTGGTGGCAAAGCCGAAAATTTGAGAAGCTTCTTGGACGCGTTGCAGTTGGTGGACTCAATTAAAGAGACACACGAGTCAAAGGAAGTCCAATTAATAAAAACAAAGCTCAAAGGCAACGCACGCAATTTAATTAGCTATGAGAACTCAATTGCTGAAATTGTTGGCAAACTTTCTGCCACTGTAAAAGGTGACTCAGTTGAGGTTATTACAGCCAAACTGATGAACCTTCAACAGAAGAGCAAGACGGCTAATCACTATACCCAAGAGGTAGAAAAACTGACAAAGTCTTTAGAGAGTGCATACATAAACGATGGACTTTCATTGGAGATAGCCGCTAAATACAGTACGCAACATGCTGTAAAATCAATGATAAAGAATTGTAACATTGACAGGGTAAAGCTGGTAATGGAGGCCGGCCAATTCAACAATATGAATGAGGCTGTCTCCAAGTTTGTCAATAGTTGTACCGATGCAACTGGACGAACAGATACAATTTTGTATTATAAAAACCAGCAAATAGACAGACGTTTCAGTAATAATCATAGAGCCAGAGGCAATAATAACTATCGCGTTGGAAATAGCTATCGTGGTGGAAATAACTATCGCGGTGGAAATAACTATCGCGGTGGAAATAACTATCGCGGTGGAGATAACCATCGTGGTAGTCGAAACTACCAAAATGGCTACCAACGAAATAACAGCAATTATAACCAAGTCCGACTGGTGCAAACCACGTCGGAAAACCAGTAAAAACCCTTGGGAAAAAGACAACTGTGGAACAAACGGTTCACGCAATAAATCTTAATTTCAATCTTTATGGTACACTAAAAAATGAAGCAACACATAAGTTGTACACATTGCTGGTTGATACAGGTGCAGATGTGTCTTTAATAAAGGAAGATACGGACTTGTTTGATAACGTCAATTATAATTATATTACTCAATTGTCCGGCATAGGTGAGGGAACAACCAATTCCAAAGGATCGGCAATGATAGAACTCCTATCAACATGCTATGCCATCCCTCATGACTTTCATATAGTAGATTCAGACTTTCCGATTCCATGCGATGGAATAATAGGTACAGATTTTATGAAGAAATATAATTGTCAAATAGACTTAAATCAGGAGAGTGATTGGCTCATACTGAGACCTAATAATATTGATCACTCAATAAAAATCCCAATACATCATACACTTCAAAATAGTTTCACAATTTTGGCAGCAAGATCCGAAGTCGTCCGAAAAATTTCCATAAATACTACAAGCAAATATATATTCATATCAAATCAAGAAATTCAAAACGGAGTATACATTGGAAACTCCATTGCAGATCCTAAAAATATTTTTGTCCGAATCTTGAATACCACAGATAAAAATGCAATCATTCAGTTAAACGAAGTAAATTTTGAACCATTGAGTGATTATGAAATAATCGAAACAAATATGAACAGCAGTCACATTGAGGTCTTGGACAAACTAAGTAAAAATTTCCCATCACAGTTTGAACACGCTCTTACGGAGCTATGCACCAAGTACATTGATGTATTCGGAATAGAAACCGAATCGATATCAACCAATAATTTCTACAAACAAAAGATAAGAATGAAAGATGATGAACCAGTTTATATTAAGAACTATAGAATTCCACATAGCCAAAAAGAAGAGGTAGAAAAGCAAGTCGAGAAGCTAATAAGAGACAAAATAGTAGAACCGTCAGTCTCAGAATATAATATAATATGGTTTAAAGATAGCACCAAATTCCTTTCAAAGAATGATGACAATCGCATTTTCGGGTATAGAACCTACTCAGGCATTCTTATATATGGATGACCTGATTGTCATCGGGTGTTCAGAAAAACATATGATTAAGAATCTTACAAGCGTTTTTGATTTGTGTAGAAAACACAACCTTAAATTGCACCCCGAAAAGTGCTCATTCTTCAGGCACGAGGTAACCTTTTTGGGCCATAAGTGTACTGATAAGGGTATTTTGCCAGACAGCAAGAAATATGATGTCATAGAAAGGTACCCAGTCCCAACGGACGCTGATAGCGCTAGAAGATTCGTTGCATTCTGCAATTATTATAGACGTTTTATAAAAAATTTCGCCGATTATTCGCGGCACATAACAAGATTATGTAGAAAGAATGTTAAGTTTGAGTGGACCGGTGAATGTCAAAAAGCATTCGAATATTTAAAAGTCCAGTTGATGAAGCCTACGTTGTTGCAGTACCCAGATTTTAGCAAAGAATTTTGCATAACGACGGATGCGAGTAAACAAGCTTGTGGAGCTGTACTGGCCCAAAATCATAATGGGACACAGCTGCCAGTAGCGTATGCATCAAGATCGTTTACAAAAGGGGAAAGTAACAAAAATACAACGGAGCAAGAACTGGCAGCCATCCATTGGACAATAAACCATTTTCGACCATATATTTATGACAGACATTTCACAGTCAAAACCGATCATAGGCCCTTAACTTACTTATTTTCAATGACGAACCCGAGCTCAAATTTGACGCGCATGAGAATTGACTTAGAGGAGTATGATTTCACAGTTGAATACCTCAAGGGGAAAGACAACCATATAGCAGATGAGTTGTCGAGAATAACTATAAAAGACTTAAAAGATATACATTGTAATGACGCGTTGCGTAGCGGGCAGCCGCGCGACATTACGATGCCAAGTAGTTGTAAGTTAATAAGTAATTGTAAGAATAGTAAGCCATGAAGGCGGGTAATTTTAAGTTCGTTTGAGTAGTTCTCTTCTGGCTCATGCCCGACGCGCACTGAAGCGCTCTGTATCATTTTTTTTAAATTAAAGAAACACGTGGAGAAGTTTGGCATACCGCCCTCTTTTATTTGTTGGACACCTCGGCACTTTGGGGTGCCTAATTTATTTCAGCATACTCTGGCCGGCGAGCATACCCGCGGCAGAGTAGCAACGTTACAACATAAAGGAAACAAAATACTAAAAGTCACTACAAGAAATCAAAGTAAACAGAAAAATCTCTGATTTGCATAAGCAAACTAAAAATAAAGCTTCAAAGCCCAACGTATACGAAGTCATTATAAATGACGAGGTACGAAAAGTAGTGACCTTGCGTACGACAGATTCAACATGTTTACTAAAGCATGGAAAAAAAGTCATAGCAAGAACTGATGTTACCGATATGTACTCCAATGGAATTCTCGACTTAGGTCAGTTCTTCCAAAGGTTGAAAGGCAAGCCGGTGTGCTTAATATCAGCCGACTCAAAGTGGCACCGAGCGAAAAGATCTTTGAAACAACTTCAATAGAATCTTTTCAAGAAATGGGCAATAAAATATTGAAATCATTAAGAGTAGCGCTACTCAAGCCGGCGACCAAAATAAATAAAGAAAAAGAAGCAATACTGTTTATGGCAAAAATAAAAAGGCATTATTACTGGAAAAATATAACAAGAGACATTACAAATTATATAAAAAAATGTCCAAAATGCCAAAAGTCGAAAACGACTAAACATACCAGAGCTCCATTAATAATAACAGATACACCAACATTCCAGAGGGCGTTGGACAGCGTCATCGGCCCGGACATGGCACCGCACGCGTTTGCATACCTCGAAGACATAGTGGTGGTCGGCAGGACGTTCGAGGAACACTTGAGCAACTTGCGCGAGGTGTTCCGGCGACTGCGGGCGGCCAATCTGCGAATAAATCGAGATAAGTGCGAATTCTTTCGTAAATCCATTAGGTACCTGGGGCATCTAGTGACGGAGGCGGGCATCCAAACGGATCCGGAGAAGGTAGCAGCCATCCACGAGCTGAAGCCGCCATCAAATCTGAAACAATTGCGGCAGTACATTGGAATGGCCTCGTGGTATCGACGCTTCGTACCAAATTTCGCCACAACGGTTGGGCCCCTTACCGAACTGTTGAAGAAGGGCCACAAGTGGAGTTGGGGAAAGCAGCAGCAGGAGGCATTCCAGTGTATCCAGAAGCAGCTGATGGAAGCTCCGGTGTTGGCGTGCTCCGATTTCTCTCGACGTTTCTGCCTACAGACGGACGCCAGCGAGTATGGGCTGGGCGCGGTTCTGACGCAAGACATAGACGGCCACGAACACGTAATTTCCTACGCCAGTAGGAAGCTGCAGAAAACGGAGGTCAACTACAGCGCCACGGAGAAGGAGTGCCTCGCAATTGTTTGGGGAATCCGGAAACTGCGACACTATTTGGAAGGCTACCATTTCACTGTCGTGACCGATCACTTGGCGTTGCGTTGGCTCAACTCGATTGAGAGCCCCACCGGCCGCATCGCACGCTGGGCTTTGGAGCTGCAGCAGTACACCTTCGATGTCCAGTACCGAAAAGGAGCCTTGAATGTGGTGGCCGACGCACTGTCACGACAACCACGCGAGGTGATCGGCCGTGCACACGTGGAGTCAGAGGCAGCACCAACTTGTAAATGGTTACAGCGGCTGACGGCAGCGGTGTTGGAGAGTCCCAGCAAGTACCCAGATTACGCCATACAGAACGACAGGCTGTACCGCCGCATCGCTCACGTGCTAGGAGAAGATGAGGTGTCACCATGGAGGCTATGCGTGGCCGCGCCTCTACGACAGGAGGTGTTGAGAGAATGCCACGACGACGCAACGGCGGGCCATATGGGAGTACGCCGAACGTTGCAGACCGAAGTATGTGCACCAGTGCCTGTTGTGCCAACGCTATAAAGCCCAGCAACAGCTGACGGCAGGCAAGATGCACTTCAAACCAGCGGAGGCAGCGTGGGACGTCGTCTGCGCCGATTTTGTGGGGCCGCTGCCGCGGTCCAAACGAGGCAACGCGTATCTACTGGTCCTGGTCGATAAGTTCAGTAAATGGGCAGAACTGGTCCCCATCCGCAAGGCGACGGCAGCGGCAGTGAAGCTGGCCTTGCGAGAGCGGTTTGGCACACCAAGAAAGCTCATTACAGACAACGGAGCCCAGTTTACGAGCCGCGCGATGAAGCAGTTCCTCGCCGATGCAGGCATACAGCAACAACTGACGGCACCATACACACCTCAGGAGAATCCCACTGAGCGGACCAATAGAACGGTCAAAACATTGATTGCTCAGCTGGCGGGCGGGCAGCACAACACGTGGGACGAACAACTGCCGGAAGCACAATTGGCCATTAATACAGCAATTTCAGACGCAACGGGCTACTCACCGGCTTTCATCCTATTTGGGAGAGAACCACGGCATCCACACACACTGTACGGCAGGGATCCTGACGCCCCTGAGGCAGCACCAGGTAGCCCAGAAACACACGCGACGCTGCTACAGTTTGTTGCCCGCATAGCAAGAAGAAACCAAGGGGTGGCCAGCGAGGATCAGGCACGCCAGTATAATCTGCGGAGACGCGAGTGGCGACCCAAACTGGGCGACGAGGTTCTCGTGCGACAACATCACCTGTCCAACGCAGCCGAGCAGTTTGCGGCCAAGCTGGCGCCTCGCTTCGATGGACCATTCACGGTGCGAGCATTCATATCCCCAGTTATAGTGCGTGTGCGACCAGTAGCGGGCGGCAGAGGTAGAACGGCACATGTGCGAGATCTAAAAGCGGTGAACGCAGAAGACAGCGAAGCCGACGAAGGCAGCGACGACAGAGGCAGCGTTAGTATGGTCACCAGGGCCACGCCACCGACAGCTTCACAGCAGCCACAGCAGGCCACTCCTCAGCGTCAACAAAAGCAGCCACAGCGGCAGTCCGGGCAACAAAATCGGCCATATCAACGAGCACGACGACAGCAGCCACGGTCACGACAGCCACGACAGCAGCAACAGCAACCAGGGCCCTAGCGGCCACACCGACAACAGCAACAGCAATCCAACCGGCGTCCACCCAAGCGGGAACGGCAAAGCTGCCGTTCTGGCCGAAGAAGATGCCCATGTAAGCCTAAAACATAATTAGACGAAGCTTGTTGTTACGTTTCAGGCCTGATGGAGCGACATACATTACCACACCAGCCGAGATACACAAACAGCGGCGGGCAGCTGGACGAACACAACAAGGAGGAGGTTGGGCACAACGCAGGAAAATAGCCCAAGACCGGAAGCCAATCACGACATAAACGTGTGGGCGGTGATGACGAGTTGCCAGAGCGGCAGGTGGCCGTCAATAATGTGTTATCGAATCCCCTCGATCGGATTCGATAAGTGGCAACACCGGCCACTATCGCATAAGTATGCGAGTGGTAACACCGACGACAGATCGCCAGGCATGGGTAGTACTGGCGGACCGCGAGAGTAAGAGGTGGCAGCGCTAACAAAACAGCTGTCACAACATCAATATACCCCCGCCAACCGGATCGTGCCCCGCTCAGGAAGGGGGGGACGTGTAATGACGCGTTGCGTAGCGGGCAGCCGCGCGACATTACGATGCCAAGTAGTTGTAAGTTAATAAGTAATTGTAAGAATAGTAAGCCATGAAGGCGGGTAATTTTAAGTTCGTTTGAGTAGTTCTCTTCTGGCTCATGCCCGACGCGCACTGAAGCGCTCTGTATCATTTTTTTTTAATTAAAGAAACACGTGGAGAAGTTTGGCATACCGCCCTCTTTTATTTGTTGGACACCTCGGCACTTTGGGGTGCCTAATTTAATAATTTATTTCATCATACTCTGGCCGGCGAGCATACCCGCGGCAGAGTAACAACGTTACAAGTGGCGCCCGAGCAGGGACCCCAAAGAAGTTTGAGGTTATATCCGACCAAGTAGGGAAGAGAGCGTGGACCTACGATGCTACGAACGAGCTGGATACGTGTGCTGCGGAAGGAAGAGCTCAGCACGGTGCTGCGCGAGTTCGACATCGAGGAGACCGGCACCGTGGAGGCGTTGCGGGTGCGGCTGGCAAGAAGAGTAACGACCCCGCCTGGAAGAACTAGCGGCATATTACGAGAACAGGTCAGTTGTGCCCGGCGGACGGCTGGGAGTCCCGAAACAAGAGGACGTACCGGAGGGGCTGCTCGTCGTGACAGAGGCAAACACGACACCGCTAACTCCTGACGAAGATGACCCAACAGCACCGACTCCAACGTCACCGCTCGCAAGCGCGCAGGCGGTGGCAGGACCACAGCCGCCAACATCAGCCGAACGAGACAGACGAGCCGCACTGTCGACACAGGTAGCCCAGTGGGGCGTCCGATTTGACGGCAGCGGGGACCCAAGAACGTTCCTCCGGGATCTGGAAGATAAGGCAGAGATGAGGAACGTGCGATTAGATGAGTTGGTGACCGTGTTACCGGAAGTCCTGGTTGGCGAGGCGAAGGAGTGGGAGTGGTCAAGGCGCAATTTGGTACAACGGTGGGCCGAGTTCCGCCAAGACCTACTAAAAGAATATCCAGCGGGTCCCCACATAGAAGAGCGCCGGCGGGAAGTATACAGCCGGGTCCAGGGCGCATCAGAGGGCCCTATCGAGTATGTCCGAGCGATGCAACGACTGATGCGCGGCGCGGGGATGACTGCAGAGGAGCAGCTGAGACTTGTCCACGCCAACGGGCTACCAGAAATATGCGCCAATCTCCGCCTGGCAGGCGAAGAAGTGAGCTCACTCGATGGGTACGTACAGGCGGCACAGGGCGTGCACCAAGCAATCTTAGCACGGTCATAGGCGGCCGGCAATGATGAGACGAACGCCACACACCCTACGCCGATTCCACAGCCGGTGGCGGTTGGCCCAGCGGACACGTATCGCCGCCCACCCATCTGCAGACGTTGCGGGATGGGAGGGCACAGTACGGACGCGTGCCCAAACTCTCAACAGCTCTACTGTTGGGACTGTGGTAAGATGGGGGTGCGTGCGAACGAATGCTGCCGACGCGCGACGGGAAACGCCAGGGGGGCTCGTCCCACATCAACAGTCGGCGAGCCCACGCAGGCAAATTCCAATTAACAACGACACGCAGGGTAGCGGCCGCGCTACCAGTAGACTGTGATGGTGTACTGGTAGAGGCGGTCGTGGACACCGGAGCGACACGCAGCTTCGTGAGTCCGAGGCTGGCGCAACGCCTGCGGGCGCCAGACGGAGGAAATGTACGGTCCGTGAGCGTGACTGTGTCCATGGCTGACGGGACACAGAAGACGGTCCGTGAAGAAACGAAGGCGACGGTCACTGTGGGCGACAGTCGCGTAGTACTGCCGCTGCTCACACTCCCCGGATGCATAGATGAGCTCACATTGGGACTGGATTATGTCCAAATGGCCAACGGGGCGGTGACTGTGGGCGGCCAAGCTGTAGAATTGCCAACGAATGATCCACGGCCACGCAGACGGCGGAGGCGAAATCGCAGAGCCCGACATGCAGCCTTGGTAACAAGCGAACAGGCGGGGCTCACTATAGCCGCCCACCTGACGGAGCAGCAGACCCAGACGGCCGCCAGGTTCCTCGAGGGGGAACTGGCAAGCTTCGAGAGCATCACAGGAGTCTCGTCGGCGGCGGTGCACACAATCCGGATGAAAGACGAGCGTCCCATCAAACAGCGGTACTACCCCCGGAACCCGGCCATGCAGGCAGTGATCAATCAAGAAGTCGACGAGTTGCTGGCAAAGGGCTGCATCGAGCAATCCGACAGTGCCTACAGCGCACCCATCGTGTTGGTGCGCAAGAAGACAGGCGCCTGGAGGATGTGCATCGACTATCGGCAGCTGAACGAACGCTCAGAACCCAATTCCGCGGATCCAGCACATTTTGGAGCAGCTGCGCCAGGCCAAATACATAAGTAGCATCGATTTGCGGAATGGGTACTGGCAGATTCCGATGGAGCGCGAAAGCCAGCGATATACAGCGTTCACGGTGCCAGGACGCGGGCTGTTCCAGTGGCGTGTGATGCCGTTCGGCCTGCATTCTGCGCCCGCAACATTCCAGAGGGCGTTGGACAGCGTCATCGGCCCGGACATGGCACCGCACGCGTTTGCATACCTCGACGACATAGTGGTGGTCGGCAGGACGTTCGAGGAACACTTGAGCAAAATCGAGATAAGTGCGAATTCTTTCGTAAATCCATTAGGTACCTGGGGCATCTAGTGACGGAGGCGGGCATCCAAACGGATCCGGAGAAGGTAGCAGCCATCCACGAGCTGAAGCCGCCATCAAATCTGAAACAATTGCGGCAGTACATTGGAATGGCCTCGTGGTATCGACGCTTCGTACCAAATTTCGCCACAACGGTTGGGCCCCTTACCGAACTGTTGAAGAAGGGCCACAAGTGGAGTTGGGGAAAGCAGCAGCAGGAGGCATTCCAGTGTATCCAGAAGCAGCTGATGGAAGCTCCGGTGTTGGCGTGCTCCGATTTCTCTCGACGTTTCTGCCTACAGACGGACGCCAGCGAGTATGGGCTGGGCGCGGTTCTGACGCAAGACATAGACGGCCACGAACACGTAATTTCCTACGCCAGTAGGAAGCTGCAGAAAACGGAGGTCAACTACAGCGCCACGGAGAAGGAGTGCCTCGCAATTGTTTGGGGAATCCGGAAACTGCGACACTATTTGGAAGGCTACCATTTCACTGTCGTGACCGATCACTTGGCGTTGCGTTGGCTCAACTCGATTGAGAGCCCCACCGGCCGCATCACACGCTGGGCTTTGGAGCTGCAGCAGTACACCTTCGATGTCCAGTACCGAAAAGGAGCCTTGAATGTGGTGGCCGACGCACTGTCACGACAACCACGCGAGGTGATCGGCCGTGCACACGTGGAGTCAGAGGCAGCACCAACTTGTAAATGGTTACAGCGGCTGACGGCAGCGGTGTTGGAGAGTCCCAGCAAGTACCCAGATTACGCCATACAGAACGACAGGCTGTACCGCCGCATCGCTCACGTGCTAGGAGAAGATGAGGTGTCACCATGGAGGCTATGCGTGGCCGCGCCTCTACGACAGGAGGTGTTGAGAGAATGCCACGACGACGCAACGGCGGGCCATATGGGAGTACGCCGAACGTTGCAGACCGAAGTATGTGCACCAGTGCCTGTTGTGCCAACGCTATAAAGCCCAGCAACAGCTGACGGCAGGCAAGATGCACTTCAAACCAGCGGAGGCAGCGTGGGACGTCGTCTGCGCCGATTTTGTGGGGCCGCTGCCGCGGTCCAAACGAGGCAACGCGTATCTACTGGTCCTGGTCGATAAGTTCAGTAAATGGGCAGAACTGGTCCCCATCCGCAAGGCGACGGCAGCGGCAGTGAAGCTGGCCTTGCGAGAGCGGTTTGGCACACCAAGAAAGCTCATTACAGACAACGGAGCCCAGTTTACGAGCCGCGCGATGAAGCAGTTCCTCGCCGATGCAGGCATACAGCAACAACTGACGGCACCATACACACCTCAGGAGAATCCCACTGAGCGGACCAATAGAACGGTCAAAACATTGATTGCTCAGCTGGCGGGCGGGCAGCACAACACGTGGGACGAACAACTGCCGGAAGCACAATTGGCCATTAATACAGCAATTTCAGACGCAACGGGCTACTCACCGGCTTTCATCCTATTTGGGAGAGAACCACGGCATCCACACACACTGTACGGCAGGGATCCTGACGCCCCTGAGGCAGCACCAGGTAGCCCAGAAACACACGCGACGCTGCTACAGTTTGTTGCCCGCATAGCAAGAAGAAACCAAGGGGTGGCCAGCGAGGATCAGGCACGCCAGTATAATCTGCGGAGACGCGAGTGGCGACCCAAACTGGGCGACGAGGTTCTCGTGCGACAACATCACCTGTCCAACGCAGCCGAGCAGTTTGCGGCCAAGCTGGCGCCTCGCTTCGATGGACCATTCACGGTGCGAGCATTCATATCCCCAGTTATAGTGCGTGTGCGACCAGTAGCGGGCGGCAGAGGTAGAACGGCACATGTGCGAGATCTAAAAGCGGTGAACGCAGAAGACAGCGAAGCCGACGAAGGCAGCGACGACAGAGGCAGCGTTAGTATGGTCACCAGGGCCACGCCACCGACAGCTTCACAGCAGCCACAGCAGGCCACTCCTCAGCGTCAACAAAAGCAGCCACAGCGGCAGTCCGGGCAACAAAATCGGCCATATCAACGAGCACGACGACAGCAGCCACGGTCACGACAGCCACGACAGCAGCAACAGCAACCAGGGCCCTAGCGGCCACACCGACAACAGCAACAGCAATCCAACCGGCGTCCACCCAAGCGGGAACGGCAAAGCTGCCGTTCTGGCCGAAGAAGATGCCCATGTAAGCCTAAAACATAATTAGACGAAGCTTGTTGTTACGTTTCAGGCCTGATGGAGCGACATACATTACCACACCAGCCGAGATACACAAACAGCGGCGGGCAGCTGGACGAACACAACAAGGAGGAGGTTGGGCACAACGCAGGAAAATAGCCCAAGACCGGAAGCCAATCACGACATAAACGTGTGGGCGGTGATGACGAGTTGCCAGAGCGGCAGGTGGCCGTCAATAATGTGTTATCGAATCCCCTCGATCGGATTCGATAAGTGGCAACACCGGCCACTATCGCATAAGTATGCGAGTGGTAACACCGACGACAGATCGCCAGGCATGGGTAGTACTGGCGGACCGCGAGAGTAAGAGGTGGCAGCGCTAACAAAACAGCTGTCACAACATCAATATACCCCCGCCAACCGGATCGTGCCCCGCTCAGGAAGGGGGGGACGTGTAATGACGCGTTGCGTAGCGGGCAGCCGCGCGACATTACGATGCCAAGTAGTTGTAAGTTAATAAGTAATTGTAAGAATAGTAAGCCATGAAGGCGGGTAATTTTAAGTTCGTTTGAGTAGTTCTCTTCTGGCTCATGCCCGACGCGCACTGAAGCGCTCTGTATCATTTTTTTAAATTAAAGAAACACGTGGAGAAGTTTGGCATACCGCCCTCTTTTATTTGTTGGACACCTCGGCACTTTGGGGTGCCTAATTTAATAATTTATTTCATCATACTCTGGCCGGCGAGCATACCCGCGGCAGAGTAACAACGTTACAAGTGGCGCCCGAGCAGGGACCCCAAAGAAGTTTGAGGTTATATCCGACCAAGTAGGGAAGAGAGCGTGGACCTACGATGCTACGAACGAGCTGGATACGTGTGCTGCGGAAGGAAGAGCTCAGCACGGTGCTGCGCGAGTTCGACATCGAGGAGACCGGCACCGTGGAGGCGTTGCGGGTGCGGCTGGCAAGAAGAGTAACGACCCCCGCCTGGAAGAACTAGCGGCATATTACGAGAACAGGTCAGTTGTGCCCGGCGGACGGCTGGGAGTCCCGAAACAAGAGGACGTACCGGAGGGGCTGCTCGTCGTGACAGAGGCAAACACGACACCGCTAACTCCTGACGAAGATGACCCAACAGCACCGACTCCAGCGTCACCGCTCGCAAGCGGCAGGACCACAGCCGCCAACATCAGCCGAACGAGACAGACGAGCCGCACTGTCGACACAGGTAGCCCAGTGGGGCGTCCGATTTGACGGCAGCGGGGACCCAAGAACGTTCCTCCGGGATCTGGAAGATAAGGCAGAGATGAGGAACGTGCGATTAGATGAGTTGGTGACCGTGTTACCGGAAGTCCTGGTTGGCGAGGCGAAGGAGTGGGAGTGGTCAAGGCGCAATTTGGTACAACGGTGGGCCGAGTTCCGCCAAGACCTACTAAAAGAATATCCAGCGGGTCCCCCCATAGCAGAGCGCCGGCGGGAAGTATACAGCCGGGTCCAGGGCGCATCAGAGGGCCCTATCGAGTATGTCCGAGCGATGCAACGACTGATGCGCGGGCGCGGGGATGACTGCAGAGGAGCAGCTGAGACTTGTCCACGCCAACGGGCTACCAGAAATATGCGCCAATCTCCGCCTGGCAGGCGAAGAAGTGAGCTCACTCGATGGGTACGTACAGGCGGCACAGGGCGTGCACCAAGCAATCTTAGCACGGTCATAGGCGGCCGGCAATGATGAGACGAACGCCACACACCCTACGCCGATCCCACAGCCGGTGGCGGTTGGCCCAGCGGACACGTATCGCCGCCCACCCATCTGCAGACGTTGCGGGATGGGAGGGCACAGTACGGACGCGTGCCCAAACTCTCAACAGCTCTACTGTTGGGACTGTGGTAAGATGGGGGTGCGTGCGAACGAATGCTGCCGACGCGCGACGGGAAACGCCAGGGGGGCTCGTCCCACATCAACAGTCGGCGAGCCCACGCAGGCAAATTCCAATTAACAACGACACGCAGGGTAGCGGCCGCGCTACCAGTAGACTGTGATGGTGTACTGGTAGAGGCGGTCGTGGACACCGGAGCGACACGCAGCTTCGTGAGTCCGAGGCTGGCGCAACGCCTGCGGGCGCCAGACGGAGGAAATGTACGGTCCGTGAGCGTGACTGTGTCCATGGCTGACGGGACACAGAAGACGGTCCGTGAAGAAACGAAGGCGACGGTCACTGTGGGCGACAGTCGCGTAGTACTGCCGCTGCTCACACTCCCCGGATGCATAGATGAGCTCACATTGGGACTGGATTATGTCCAAATGGCCAACGGGGCGGTGACTGTGGGCGGCCAAGCTGTAGAATTGCCAACGAATGATCCACGGCCACGCAGACGGCGGAGGCGAAATCGCAGAGCCCGACATGCAGCCTTGGTAACAAGCGAACAGGCGGGGCTCACTATAGCCGCCCACCTGACGGAGCAGCAGACCCAGACGGCCGCCAGGTTCCTCGAGGGGGAACTGGCAAGCTTCGAGAGCATCACAGGAGTCTCGTCGGCGGCGGTGCACACAATCCGGATGAAAGACGAGCGTCCCATCAAACAGCGGTACTACCCCCGGAACCCGGCCATGCAGGCAGTGATCAATCAAGAAGTCGACGAGTTGCTGGCAAAGGGCTGCATCGAGCAATCCGACAGTGCCTACAGCGCACCCATCGTGTTGGTGCGCAAGAAGACAGGCGCCTGGAGGATGTGCATCGACTATCGGCAGCTGAACGAACGCTCAGAAACCAATTCCGCGGATCCAGCACATTTTGGAGCAGCTGCGCCAGGCCAAATACATAAGTAGCATCGATTTGCGGAATGGGTACTGGCAGATTCCGATGGAGCGCGAAAGCCAGCGATATACAGCGTTCACGGTGCCAGGACGCGGGCTGTTCCAGTGGCGTGTGATGCCGTTCGGCCTGCATTCTGCGCCCGCAACATTCCAGAGGGCGTTGGACAGCGTCATCGGCCCGGACATGGCACCGCACGCGTTTGCATACCTCGACGACATAGTGGTGGTCGGCAGGACGTTCGAGGAACACTTGAGCAAAATCGAGATAAGTGCGAATTCTTTCGTAAATCCATTAGGTACCTGGGGCATCTAGTGACGGAGGCGGGCATCCAAACGGATCCGGAGAAGGTAGCAGCCATCCACGAGCTGAAGCCGCCATCAAATCTGAAACAATTGCGGCAGTACATTGGAATGGCCTCGTGGTATCGACGCTTCGTACCAAATTTCGCCACAACGGTTGGGCCCCTTACCGAACTGTTGAAGAAGGGCCACAAGTGGAGTTGGGGAAAGCAGCAGCAGGAGGCATTCCAGTGTATCCAGAAGCAGCTGATGGAAGCTCCGGTGTTGGCGTGCTCCGATTTCTCTCGACGTTTCTGCCTACAGACGGACGCCAGCGAGTATGGGCTGGGCGCGGTTCTGACGCAAGACATAGACGGCCACGAACACGTAATTTCCTACGCCAGTAGGAAGCTGCAGAAAACGGAGGTCAACTACAGCGCCACGGAGAAGGAGTGCCTCGCAATTGTTTGGGGAATCCGGAAACTGCGACACTATTTGGAAGGCTACCATTTCACTGTCGTGACCGATCACTTGGCGTTGCGTTGGCTCAACTCGATTGAGAGCCCCACCGGCCGCATCACACGCTGGGCTTTGGAGCTGCAGCAGTACACCTTCGATGTCCAGTACCGAAAAGGAGCCTTGAATGTGGTGGCCGACGCACTGTCACGACAACCACGCGAGGTGATCGGCCGTGCACACGTGGAGTCAGAGGCAGCACCAACTTGTAAATGGTTACAGCGGCTGACGGCAGCGGTGTTGGAGAGTCCCAGCAAGTACCCAGATTACGCCATACAGAACGACAGGCTGTACCGCCGCATCGCTCACGTGCTAGGAGAAGATGAGGTGTCACCATGGAGGCTATGCGTGGCCGCGCCTCTACGACAGGAGGTGTTGAGAGAATGCCACGACGACGCAACGGCGGGCCATATGGGAGTACGCCGAACGTTGCAGACCGAAGTATGTGCACCAGTGCCTGTTGTGCCAACGCTATAAAGCCCAGCAACAGCTGACGGCAGGCAAGATGCACTTCAAACCAGCGGAGGCAGCGTGGGACGTCGTCTGCGCCGATTTTGTGGGGCCGCTGCCGCGGTCCAAACGAGGCAACGCGTATCTACTGGTCCTGGTCGATAAGTTCAGTAAATGGGCAGAACTGGTCCCCATCCGCAAGGCGACGGCAGCGGCAGTGAAGCTGGCCTTGCGAGAGCGGTTTGGCACACCAAGAAAGCTCATTACAGACAACGGAGCCCAGTTTACGAGCCGCGCGATGAAGCAGTTCCTCGCCGATGCAGGCATACAGCAACAACTGACGGCACCATACACACCTCAGGAGAATCCCACTGAGCGGACCAATAGAACGGTCAAAACATTGATTGCTCAGCTGGCGGGCGGGCAGCACAACACGTGGGACGAACAACTGCCGGAAGCACAATTGGCCATTAATACAGCAATTTCAGACGCAACGGGCTACTCACCGGCTTTCATCCTATTTGGGAGAGAACCACGGCATCCACACACACTGTACGGCAGGGATCCTGACGCCCCTGAGGCAGCACCAGGTAGCCCAGAAACACACGCGACGCTGCTACAGTTTGTTGCCCGCATAGCAAGAAGAAACCAAGGGGTGGCCAGCGAGGATCAGGCACGCCAGTATAATCTGCGGAGACGCGAGTGGCGACCCAAACTGGGCGACGAGGTTCTCGTGCGACAACATCACCTGTCCAACGCAGCCGAGCAGTTTGCGGCCAAGCTGGCGCCTCGCTTCGATGGACCATTCACGGTGCGAGCATTCATATCCCCAGTTATAGTGCGTGTGCGACCAGTAGCGGGCGGCAGAGGTAGAACGGCACATGTGCGAGATCTAAAAGCGGTGAACGCAGAAGACAGCGAAGCCGACGAAGGCAGCGACGACAGAGGCAGCGTTAGTATGGTCACCAGGGCCACGCCACCGACAGCTTCACAGCAGCCACAGCAGGCCACTCCTCAGCGTCAACAAAAGCAGCCACAGCGGCAGTCCGGGCAACAAAATCGGCCATATCAACGAGCACGACGACAGCAGCCACGGTCACGACAGCCACGACAGCAGCAACAGCAACCAGGGCCCTAGCGGCCACACCGACAGCAGCAACAGCAATCCAACCGGCGTCCACCCAAGCGGGAACGGCAAAGCTGCCGTTCTGGCCGAAGAAGATGCCCATGTAAGCCTAAAACATAATTAGACGAAGCTTGTTGTTACGTTTCAGGCCTGATGGAGCGACATACATTACCACACCAGCCGAGATACACAAACAGCGGCGGGCAGCTGGACGAACACAACAAGGAGGAGGTTGGGCACAACGCAGGAAAATAGCCCAAGACCGGAAGCCAATCACGACATAAACGTGTGGGCGGTGATGACGAGTTGCCAGAGCGGCAGGTGGCCGTCAATAATGTGTTATCGAATCCCCTCGATCGGATTCGATAAGTGGCAACACCGGCCACTATCGCATAAGTATGCGAGTGGTAACACCGACGACAGATCGCCAGGCATGGGTAGTACTGGCGGACCGCGAGAGTAAGAGGTGGCAGCGCTAACAAAACAGCTGTCACAACATCAATATACCCCCGCCAACCGGATCGTGCCCCGCTCAGGAAGGGGGGGACGTGTAATGACGCGTTGCGTAGCGGGCAGCCGCGCGACATTACGATGCCAAGTAGTTGTAAGTTAATAAGTAATTGTAAGAATAGTAAGCCATGAAGGCGGGTAATTTTAAGTTCGTTTGAGTAGTTCTCTTCTGGCTCATGCCCGACGCGCACTGAAGCGCTCTGTATCATTTTTTTTAAATTAAAGAAACACGTGGAGAAGTTTGGCATACCGCCCTCTTTTATTTGTTGGACACCTCGGCACTTTGGGGTGCCTAATTTAATAATTTATTTCATCATACTCTGGCCGGCGAGCATACCCGCGGCAGAGTAACAACGTTAAAAGTGGCGCCCGAGCAGGGACCCCAAAGAAGTTTGAGGTTAGATCCGACCAAGTAGGGAAGAGAGCGTGGACCTACGATGCTACGAACGAGCTGGATACGTGTGCTGCGGAAGGAAGAGCTCAGCACGGTGCTGCGCGAGTTCGACATCGAGGAGACCGGCACCGTGGAGGCGTTGCGGGTGCGGCTGGCAAGAAGAGTAACGACCCCGCCTGGAAGAATTAGCGGCATATTACGAGAACAGGTCAGTTGTGCCCGGCGGACGGCTGGGAGTCCCGAAACAAGAGGACGTACCGGAGGGGCTGCTCGTCGTGACAGAGGCAAACACGACACCGCTAACTCCTGACGAAGATGACCCAACAGCACCGACTCCAGCGTCACCGCTCGCAAGCGCGCAGGCGGTGGCAGGACCACAGCCGCCAACATCGACACAGGTAGCCCAGTGGGGCGTCCGATTTGACGGCAGCGGGGACCCAAGAACGTTCCTCCGGGATCTGGAAGATAAGGCAGAGATGAGGAACGTGCGATTAGATGAGTTGGTGACCGTGTTACCGGAAGTCCTGGTTGGCGAGGCGAAGGAGTGGGAGTGGTCAAGGCGCAATTTGGTACAACGGTGGGCCGAGTTCCGCCAAGACCTACTAAAAGAATATCCAGCGGGTCCCCACATAGAAGAGCGCCGGCGGGAAGTATACAGCCGGGTCCAGGGCGCATCAGAGGGCCCTATCGAGTATGTCCGAGCGATGCAACGACTGATGCGCGGCGCGGAGATGACTGCAGAGGAGCAGCTGAGACTTGTCTACGCCAACGGGCTAACAGAAATACGCGCTAATCTCCGCCTGGCAGGCGAAGAAGTAAGCTCACTCGATGGGTACGTACAGGCGGCACAGGGCGTGTACCAGGCAATCTTAGCACGGTCACAGGCGGCCGGCAATGATGAGACGAACGCCACACACCCTACTCCGATCCCACAGCCGGTGGCGGTTGGCCCAGCGGACACGTATCGCCGCCCACCCATCTGCAGACGTTGCGGGATGGGAGGGCACAGTACGGACGCGTGCCCAAACTCTCAACAGCTCTACTGTTGGGATGGGGGTGCGTGCGAACGAATGCTGCCGACGCGCGACGGGAAACGCCAGGGGGGCTCGTCCCACATCAACAGCCGGCGAGCCCACGCAGCCAAATTCCAATTAACAACGACACGCAGGGTAGCGGCCGCGCTACCAGTAGACTGTGATGGTGTACTGGTAGAGGCGGTCGTGGACACCGGAGCGACACGCAGCTTCGCGAGTCCGAGGCTGGCGCAACGCCTGCGGGCGCCAGACGGAGAAAATGTACGGTCCGTGAGCGTGACTGTGTCCATGACGGTCCGTGAAGAAACGAAGGCGACGGTCGCGTAGTACTGCCGCTGCTCACACTCCCCGGATGCATAGACGAGCTCACATTGGGACTGGATTACGTCCAAAGGGCCAACGGGGCGGTGACTGTGGGCGGCCAAGCTGTAGAATTGCCAACGAATGATCCACGGCCACGCAGACGGCGGAGGCGAAATCGCAGAGCCCGACATGCAGCCTTGGTAACAAGCGAACAGGCGGGGCTCACTATAGCCGCCCACCTGACGGAGCAGCAGACCCAGACGGCCGCCAGGTTCCTCGAGGGGGAACTGGCAAGCTTCGAGAGCATCACAGGAGTCTCGTCGGCGGCGGTGCACACAATCCGGATGAAAGACGAGCGTCCCATCAAACAGCGGTACTACCCCCGGAACCCGGCCATGCAGGCAGTGATCAATCAAGAAGTCGACGAGTTGCTGGCAAAGGGCTGCATCGAGCAATCCGACAGTGCCTACAGCGCACCCATCGTGTTGGTGCGCAAGAAGACAGGCGCCTGGAGGATGTGCATCGACTATCGGCAGCTGAACGAACGCTCAGAAACCAATTCCGCGGATCCAGCACATTTTGGAGCAGCTGCGCCAGGCCAAATACATAAGTAGCATCGATTTGCGGAATGGGTACTGGCAGATTCCGATGGAGCGCGAAAGCCAGCGATATACAGCGTTCACGGTGCCAGGACGCGGGCTGTTCCAGTGGCGTGTGATGCCGTTCGGCCTGCATTCTGCGCCCGCAACATTCCAGAGGGCGTTGGACAGCGTCATCGGCCCGGACATGGCACCGCACGCGTTTGCATACCTCGACGACATAGTGGTGGTCGGCAGGACGTTCGAGGAACACTTGAGCAAAATCGAGATAAGTGCGAATTCTTTCGTAAATCCATTAGGTACCTGGGGCATCTAGTGACGGAGGCGGGCATCCAAACGGATCCGGAGAAGGTAGCAGCCATCTACGAGCTGAAGCCGCCATCAAATCTGAAACAATTGCGGCAGTACATTGGAATGGCCTCGTGGTATCGACGCTTCGTACCAAATTTCGCCACAACGGTTGGGCCCCTTACCGAACTGTTGAAGAAGGGCCACAAGTGGAGTTGGGGAAAGCAGCAGCAGGAGGCATTCCAGTGTATCCAGAAGCAGCTGATGGAAGCTCCGGTGTTGGCGTGCTCCGATTTCTCTCGACGTTTCTGCCTACAGACGGACGCCAGCGAGTATGGGCTGGGCGCGGTTCTGACGCAAGACATAGACGGCCACGAACACGTAATTTCCTACGCCAGTAGGAAGCTGCAGAAAACGGAGGTCAACTACAGCGCCACGGAGAAGGAGTGCCTCGCAATTGTTTGGGGAATCCGGAAACTGCGACACTATTTGGAAGGCTACCATTTCACTGTCGTGACCGATCACTTGGCGTTGCGTTGGCTCAACTCGATTGAGAGCCCCACCGGCCGCATCACACGCTGGGCTTTGGAGCTGCAGCAGTACACCTTCGATGTCCAGTACCGAAAAGGAGCCTTGAATGTGGTGGCCGACGCACTGTCACGACAACCACGCGAGGTGATCGGCCGTGCACACGTGGAGTCAGAGGCAGCACCAACTTGTAAATGGTTACAGCGGCTGACGGCAGCGGTGTTGGAGAGTCCCAGCAAGTACCCAGATTACGCCATACAGAACGACAGGCTGTACCGCCGCATCGCTCACGTGCTAGGAGAAGATGAGGTGTCACCATGGAGGCTATGCGTGGCCGCGCCTCTACGACAGGAGGTGTTGAGAGAATGCCACGACGACGCAACGGCGGGCCATATGGGAGTACGCCGAACGTTGCAGACCGAAGTATGTGCACCAGTGCCTGTTGTGCCAACGCTATAAAGCCCAGCAACAGCTGACGGCAGGCAAGATGCACTTCAAACCAGCGGAGGCAGCGTGGGACGTCGTCTGCGCCGATTTTGTGGGGCCGCTGCCGCGGTCCAAACGAGGCAACGCGTATCTACTGGTCCTGGTCGATAAGTTCAGTAAATGGGCAGAACTGGTCCCCATCCGCAAGGCGACGGCAGCGGCAGTGAAGCTGGCCTTGCGAGAGCGGTTTGGCACACCAAGAAAGCTCATTACAGACAACGGAGCCCAGTTTACGAGCCGCGCGATGAAGCAGTTCCTCGCCGATGCAGGCATACAGCAACAACTGACGGCACCATACACACCTCAGGAGAATCCCACTGAGCGGACCAATAGAACGGTCAAAACATTGATTGCTCAGCTGGCGGGCGGGCAGCACAACACGTGGGACGAACAACTGCCGGAAGCACAATTGGCCATTAATACAGCAATTTCAGACGCAACGGGCTACTCACCGGCTTTCATCCTATTTGGGAGAGAACCACGGCATCCACACACACTGTACGGCAGGGATCCTGACGCCCCTGAGGCAGCACCAGGTAGCCCAGAAACACACGCGACGCTGCTACAGTTTGTTGCCCGCATAGCAAGAAGAAACCAAGGGGTGGCCAGCGAGGATCAGGCACGCCAGTATAATCTGCGGAGACGCGAGTGGCGACCCAAACTGGGCGACGAGGTTCTCGTGCGACAACATCACCTGTCCAACGCAGCCGAGCAGTTTGCGGCCAAGCTGGCGCCTCGCTTCGATGGACCATTCACGGTGCGAGCATTCATATCCCCAGTTATAGTGCGTGTGCGACCAGTAGCGGGCGGCAGAGGTAGAACGGCACATGTGCGAGATCTAAAAGCGGTGAACGCAGAAGACAGCGAAGCCGACGAAGGCAGCGACGACAGAGGCAGCGTTAGTATGGTCACCAGGGCCACGCCACCGACAGCTTCACAGCAGCCACAGCAGGCCACTCCTCAGCGTCAACAAAAGCAGCCACAGCGGCAGTCCGGGCAACAAAATCGGCCATATCAACGAGCACGACGACAGCAGCCACGGTCACGACAGCCACGACAGCAGCAACAGCAACCAGGGCCCTAGCGGCCACACCGACAGCAGCAACAGCAATCCAACCGGCGTCCACCCAAGCGGGAACGGCAAAGCTGCCGTTCTGGCCGAAGAAGATGCCCATGTAAGCCTAAAACATAATTAGACGAAGCTTGTTGTTACGTTTCAGGCCTGATGGAGCGACATACATTACCACACCAGCCGAGATACACAAACAGCGGCGGGCAGCTGGACGAACACAACAAGGAGGAGGTTGGGCACAACGCAGGAAAATAGCCCAAGACCGGAAGCCAATCACGACATAAACGTGTGGGCGGTGATGACGAGTTGCCAGAGCGGCAGGTGGCCGTCAATAATGTGTTATCGAATCCCCTCGATCGGATTCGATAAGTGGCAACACCGGCCACTATCGCATAAGTATGCGAGTGGTAACACCGACGACAGATCGCCAGGCATGGGTAGTACTGGCGGACCGCGAGAGTAAGAGGTGGCAGCGCTAACAAAACAGCTGTCACAACATCAATATACCCCCGCCAACCGGATCGTGCCCCGCTCAGGAAGGGGGGGACGTGTAATGACGCGTTGCGTAGCGGGCAGCCGCGCGACATTACGATGCCAAGTAGTTGTAAGTTAATAAGTAATTGTAAGAATAGTAAGCCATGAAGGCGGGTAATTTTAAGTTCGTTTGAGTAGTTCTCTTCTGGCTCATGCCCGACGCGCACTGAAGCGCTCTGTATCATTTTTTTTTAATTAAAGAAACACGTGGAGAAGTTTGGCATACCGCCCTCTTTTATTTGTTGGACACCTCGGCACTTTGGGGTGCCTAATTTAATAATTTATTTCATCATACTCTGGCCGGCGAGCATACCCGCGGCAGAGTAACAACGTTAAAAGTGGCGCCCGAGCAGGGACCCCAAAGAAGTTTGAGGTTAGATCCGACCAAGTAGGGAAGAGAGCGTGGACCTACGATGCTACGAACGAGCTGGATACGTGTGCTGCGGAAGGAAGAGCTCAGCACGGTGCTGCGCGAGTTCGACATCGAGGAGACCGGCACCGTGGAGGCGTTGCGGGTGCGGCTGGCAAGAAGAGTAACGACCCCGCCTGGAAGAACTAGCGGCATATTACGAGAACAGGTCAGTTGTGCCCGGCGGACGGCTGGGAGTCCCGAAACAAGAGGACGTACCGGAGGGGCTGCTCGTCGTGACAGAGGCAAACACGACACCGCTAACTCCTGACGAAGATGACCCAACAGCACCGACTCCAGCGTCACCGCTCGCAAGCGCGCAGGCGGTGGCAGGACCACAGCCGCCAACATCAGCCGAACGAGACAGACGAGCCGCACTGTCGACACAGGTAGCCCAGTGGGGCGTCCGATTTGACGGCAGCGGGGACCCAAGAACGTTCCTCCGGGATCTGGAAGATAAGGCAGAGATGAGGAACGTGCGATTAGATGAGTTGGTGACCGTGTTACCGGAAGTCCTGGTTGGCGAGGCGAAGGAGTGGGAGTGGTCAAGGCGCAATTTGGTACAACGGTGGGCCGAGTTCCGCCAAGACCTACTAAAAGAATATCCAGCGGGTCCCCACATAGAAGAGCGCCGGCGGGAAGTATACAGCCGGGTCCAGGGCGCATCAGAGGGCCCTATCGAGTATGTCCGAGCGATGCAACGACTGATGCGCGGCGCGGGGATGACTGCAGAGGAGCAGCTGAGACTTGTCCACGCCAACGGGCTACCAGAAATATGCGCCAATCTCCGCCTGGCAGGCGAAGAAGTGAGCTCACTCGATGGGTACGTACAGGCGGCACAGGGCGTGCACCAAGCAATCTTAGCACGGTCACAGGCGGCCGGCAATGATGAGACGAACGCCACACACACTACGCCGATCCCACAGCCGGTGGCGGTTGGCCCAGCGGACACGTATCGCCGCCCACCCATCTGCAGACGTTGCGGGATGGGAGGGCACAGTACGGACGCGTGCCCAAACTCTCAACAGCTCTACTGTTGGGACTGTGGTAAGATGGGGGTGCGTGCGAACGAATGCTTCCGAAGCGCGACGGGAAACGCCAGGGGTCTCGTCCCACATCAACATCCGGCGAGCCCACGCAGGCAAATTCCAATTAACAACGACACGCAGGGTAGCGGCCGCGCTACCAGTAGACTGTGATGGTGTACTGGTAGAGGCGGTCGTGGACACCGGAGCGACACGCAGCTTTGTGAGTCCGAGGCTGGCGCAACGCCTGCGGGCGCCAGACGGAGGAAATGTACGGTCCGTGAGCGTGACTGTGTCCATGGCTGACGGGACACAGAAGACGGGCCGTGAAGAAACGAAGGCGACGGTCACTGTGGGCGACAGTCGCGTAGTACTGCCGCTGCTCACACTCCCCGGATGCATAGATGAGTTCACATTGGGACTGGATTATGTCCAAATGGCCAACGGGGCGGTGACTGTGGGCGGCCAAGCTGTAGAATTGCCAACGAATGATCCACGGCCACGCAGACGGCGGAGGCGAAATCGCAGAGCCCGACATGCAGCCTTGGTAACAAGCGAACAGGCGGGGCTCACTATAGCCGCCCACCTGACGGAGCAGCAGACCCAGACGGCCGCCAGGTTCCTCGAGGGGGAACTGGCAAGCTTCGAGAGCATCACAGGAGTCTCGTCGGCGGCGGTGCACACAATCCGGATGAAAGACGAGCGTCCCATCAAACAGCGGTACTACCCCCGGAACCCGGCCATGCAGGCAGTGATCAATCAAGAAGTCGACGAGTTGCTGGCAAAGGGCTGCATCGAGCAATCCGACAGTGCCTACAGCGCACCCATCGTGTTGGTGCGCAAGAAGACAGGCGCCTGGAGGATGTGCATCGACTATCGGCAGCTGAACGAACGCTCAGAAACCAATTCCGCGGATCCAGCACATTTTGGAGCAGCTGCGCCAGGCCAAATACATAAGTAGCATCGATTTGCGGAATGGGTACTGGCAGATTCCGATGGAGCGCGAAAGCCAGCGATATACAGCGTTCACGGTGCCAGGACGCGGGCTGTTCCAGTGGCGTGTGATGCCGTTCGGCCTGCATTCTGCGCCCGCAACATTCCAGAGGGCGTTGGACAGCGTCATCGGCCCGGACATGGCACCGCACGCGTTTGCATACCTCGACGACATAGTGGTGGTCGGCAGGACGTTCGAGGAACACTTGAGCAAAATCGAGATAAGTGCGAATTCTTTCGTAAATCCATTAGGTACCTGGGGCATCTAGTGACGGAGGCGGGCATCCAAACGGATCCGGAGAAGGTAGCAGCCATCCACGAGCTGAAGCCGCCATCAAATCTGAAACAATTGCGGCAGTACATTGGAATGGCCTCGTGGTATCGACGCTTCGTACCAAATTTCGCCACAACGGTTGGGCCCCTTACCGAACTGTTGAAGAAGGGCCACAAGTGGAGTTGGGGAAAGCAGCAGCAGGAGGCATTCCAGTGTATCCAGAAGCAGCTGATGGAAGCTCCGGTGTTGGCGTGCTCCGATTTCTCTCGACGTTTCTGCCTACAGACGGACGCCAGCGAGTATGGGCTGGGCGCGGTTCTGACGCAAGACATAGACGGCCACGAACACGTAATTTCCTACGCCAGTAGGAAGCTGCAGAAAACGGAGGTCAACTACAGCGCCACGGAGAAGGAGTGCCTCGCAATTGTTTGGGGAATCCGGAAACTGCGACACTATTTGGAAGGCTACCATTTCACTGTCGTGACCGATCACTTAGCGTTGCGTTGGCTCAACTCGATTGGGAGCCCCACCGGCCGCATCGCACGCTGGGCTTTGGAGCTGCAGCAGTACACCTTCGATGTCCAGTACCGAAAAGGAGCCTTGAATGTGGTGGCCGACGCACTGTCACGACAACCACGCGAGGTGATCGGCCGTGCACACGTGGAGTCAGAGGCAGCACCAACTTGTAAATGGTTACAGCGGCTGACGGCAGCGGTGTTGGAGAGTCCCAGCAAGTACCCAGATTACGCCATACAGAACGACAGGCTGTACCGCCGCATCGCTCACGTGCTAGGAGAAGATGAGGTGTCACCATGGAGGCTATGCGTGGCCGCGCCTCTACGACAGGAGGTGTTGAGAGAATGCCACGACGACGCAACGGCGGGCCATATGGGAGTACGCCGAACGTTGCAGACCGAAGTATGTGCACCAGTGCCTGTTGTGCCAACGCTATAAAGCCCAGCAACAGCTGACGGCAGGCAAGATGCACTTCAAACCAGCGGAGGCAGCGTGGGACGTCGTCTGCGCCGATTTTGTGGGGCCGCTGCCGCGGTCCAAACGAGGCAACGCGTATCTACTGGTCCTGGTCGATAAGTTCAGTAAATGGGCAGAACTGGTCCCCATCCGCAAGGCGACGGCAGCGGCAGTGAAGCTGGCCTTGCGAGAGCGGTTTGGCACACCAAGAAAGCTCATTACAGACAACGGAGCCCAGTTTACGAGCCGCGCGATGAAGCAGTTCCTCGCCGATGCAGGCATACAGCAACAACTGACGGCACCATACACACCTCAGGAGAATCCCACTGAGCGGACCAATAGAACGGTCAAAACATTGATTGCTCAGCTGGCGGGCGGGCAGCACAACACGTGGGACGAACAACTGCCGGAAGCACAATTGGCCATTAATACAGCAATTTCAGACGCAACGGGCTACTCACCGGCTTTCATCCTATTTGGGAGAGAACCACGGCATCCACACACACTGTACGGCAGGGATCCTGACGCCCCTGAGGCAGCACCAGGTAGCCCAGAAACACACGCGACGCTGCTACAGTTTGTTGCCCGCATAGCAAGAAGAAACCAAGGGGTGGCCAGCGAGGATCAGGCACGCCAGTATAATCTGCGGAGACGCGAGTGGCGACCCAAACTGGGCGACGAGGTTCTCGTGCGACAACATCACCTGTCCAACGCAGCCGAGCAGTTTGCGGCCAAGCTGGCGCCTCGCTTCGATGGACCATTCACGGTGCGAGCATTCATATCCCCAGTTATAGTGCGTGTGCGACCAGTAGCGGGCGGCAGAGGTAGAACGGCACATGTGCGAGATCTAAAAGCGGTGAACGCAGAAGACAGCGAAGCCGACGAAGGCAGCGACGACAGAGGCAGCGTTAGTATGGTCACCAGGGCCACGCCACCGACAGCTTCACAGCAGCCACAGCAGGCCACTCCTCAGCGTCAACAAAAGCAGCCACAGCGGCAGTCCGGGCAACAAAATCGGCCATATCAACGAGCACGACGACAGCAGCCACGGTCACGACAGCCACGACAGCAGCAACAGCAACCAGGGCCCTAGCGGCCACACCGACAGCAGCAACAGCAATCCAACCGGCGTCCACCCAAGCGGGAACGGCAAAGCTGCCGTTCTGGCCGAAGAAGATGCCCATGTAAGCCTAAAACATAATTAGACGAAGCTTGTTGTTACGTTTCAGGCCTGATGGAGCGACATACATTACCACACCAGCCGAGATACACAAACAGCGGCGGGCAGCTGGACGAACACAACAAGGAGGAGGTTGGGCACAACGCAGGAAAATAGCCCAAGACCGGAAGCCAATCACGACATAAACGTGTGGGCGGTGATGACGAGTTGCCAGAGCGGCAGGTGGCCGTCAATAATGTGTTATCGAATCCCCTCGATCGGATTCGATAAGTGGCAACACCGGCCACTATCGCATAAGTATGCGAGTGGTAACACCGACGACAGATCGCCAGGCATGGGTAGTACTGGCGGACCGCGAGAGTAAGAGGTGGCAGCGCTAACAAAACAGCTGTCACAACATCAATATACCCCCGCCAACCGGATCGTGCCCCGCTCAGGAAGGGGGGGACGTGTAATGACGCGTTGCGTAGCGGGCAGCCGCGCGACATTACGATGCCAAGTAGTTGTAAGTTAATAAGTAATTGTAAGAATAGTAAGCCATGAAGGCGGGTAATTTTAAGTTCGTTTGAGTAGTTCTCTTCTGGCTCATGCCCGACGCGCACTGAAGCGCTCTGTATCATTTTTTTTTAATTAAAGAAACACGTGGAGAAGTTTGGCATACCGCCCTCTTTTATTTGTTGGACACCTCGGCACTTTGGGGTGCCTAATTTAATAATTTATTTCATCATACTCTGGCCGGCGAGCATACCCGCGGCAGAGTAACAACGTTAAAAGTGGCGCCCGAGCAGGGACCCCAAAGAAGTTTGAGGTTAGATCCGACCAAGTAGGGAAGAGAGCGTGGACCTACGATGCTACGAACGAGCTGGATACGTGTGCTGCGGAAGGAAGAGCTCAGCACGGTGCTGCGCGAGTTCGACATCGAGGAGACCGGCACCGTGGAGGCGTTGCGGGTGCGGCTGGCAAGAAGAGTAACGACCCCGCCTGGAAGAACTAGCGGCATATTACGAGAACAGGTCAGTTGTGCCCGGCGGACGGCTGGGAGTCCCGAAACAAGAGGACGTACCGGAGGGGCTGCTCGTCGTGACAGAGGCAAACACGACACCGCTAACTCCTGACGAAGATGACCCAACAGCACCGACTCCAGCGTCACCGCTCGCAAGCGCGCAGGCGGTGGCAGGACCACAGCCGCCAACATCAGCCGAACGAGACAGACGAGCCGCACTGTCGACACAGGTAGCCCAGTGGGGCGTCCGATTTGACGGCAGCGGGGACCCAAGAACGTTCCTCCGGGATCTGGAAGATAAGGCAGAGATGAGGAACGTGCGATTAGATGAGTTGGTGACCGTGTTACCGGAAGTCCTGGTTGGCGAGGCGAAGGAGTGGGAGTGGTCAAGGCGCAATTTGGTACAACGGTGGGCCGAGTTCCGCCAAGACCTACTAAAAGAATATCCAGCGGGTCCCCACATAGAAGAGCGCCGGCGGGAAGTATACAGCCGGGTCCAGGGCGCATCAGAGGGCCCTATCGAGTATGTCCGAGCGATGCAACGACTGATGCGCGGCGCGGGGATGACTGCAGAGGAGCAGCTGAGACTTGTCCACGCCAACGGGCTACCAGAAATATGCGCCAATCTCCGCCTGGCAGGCGAAGAAGTGAGCTCACTCGATGGGTACGTACAGGCGGCACAGGGCGTGCACCAAGCAATCTTAGCACGGTCACAGGCGGCCGGCAATGATGAGACGAACGCCACACACACTACGCCGATCCCACAGCCGGTGGCGGTTGGCCCAGCGGACACGCATCGTCGCCCACCCATCTGCAGACGTTGCGGGATGGGAGGGCACAGTACGGACGCGTGCCCAAACTCTCAACAGCTCTACTGTTGGGACTGTGGTAAGATGGGGGTGCGTGCGAACGAATGCTGCCGACGCGCGACGGGAAACGCCAGGGGGGCTCGTCCCACATCAACAGTCGGCGAGCCCACGCAGGCAAATTCCAATTAACAACGACACGCAGGGTAGCGGCCGCGCTACCAGTAGACTGTGATGGTGTACTGGTAGAGGCGGTCGTGGACACCGGAGCGACACGCAGCTTTGTGAGTCCGAGGCTGGCGCAACGCCTGCGGGCGCCAGACGGAGGAAATGTACGGTCCGTGAGCGTGACTGTGTCCATGGCTGACGGGACACAGAAGACGGTCCGTGAAGAAACGAAGGCGACGGTCACTGTGGGCGACAGTCGCGTAGTACTGCCGCTGCTCACACTCCCCGGATGCATAGATGAGTTCACATTGGGACTGGATTATGTCCAAATGGCCAACGGGGCGGTGACTGTGGGCGGCCAAGCTGTAGAATTGCCAACGAATGATCCACGGCCACGCAGACGGCGGAGGCGAAATCGCAGAGCCCGACATGCAGCCTTGGTAACAAGCGAACAGGCGGGGCTCACTATAGCCGCCCACCTGACGGAGCAGCAGACCCAGACGGCCGCCAGGTTCCTCGAGGGGGAACTGGCAAGCTTCGAGAGCATCACAGGAGTCTCGTCGGCGGCGGTGCACACAATCCGGATGAAAGACGAGCGTCCCATCAAACAGCGGTACTACCCCCGGAACCCGGCCATGCAGGCAGTGATCAATCAAGAAGTCGACGAGTTGCTGGCAAAGGGCTGCATCGAGCAATCCGACAGTGCCTACAGCGCACCCATCGTGTTGGTGCGCAAGAAGACAGGCGCCTGGAGGATGTGCATCGACTATCGGCAGCTGAACGAACGCTCAGAAACCAATTCCGCGGATCCAGCACATTTTGGAGCAGCTGCGCCAGGCCAAATACATAAGTAGCATCGATTTGCGGAATGGGTACTGGCAGATTCCGATGGAGCGCGAAAGCCAGCGATATACAGCGTTCACGGTGCCAGGACGCGGGCTGTTCCAGTGGCGTGTGATGCCGTTCGGCCTGCATTCTGCGCCCGCAACATTCCAGAGGGCGTTGGACAGCGTCATCGGCCCGGACATGGCACCGCACGCGTTTGCATACCTCGACGACATAGTGGTGGTCGGCAGGACGTTCGAGGAACACTTGAGCAAAATCGAGATAAGTGCGAATTCTTTCGTAAATCCATTAGGTACCTGGGGCATCTAGTGACGGAGGCGGGCATCCAAACGGATCCGGAGAAGGTAGCAGCCATCCACGAGCTGAAGCCGCCATCAAATCTGAAACAATTGCGGCAGTACATTGGAATGGCCTCGTGGTATCGACGCTTCGTACCAAATTTCGCCACAACGGTTGGGCCCCTTACCGAACTGTTGAAGAAGGGCCACAAGTGGAGTTGGGGAAAGCAGCAGCAGGAGGCATTCCAGTGTATCCAGAAGCAGCTGATGGAAGCTCCGGTGTTGGCGTGCTCCGATTTCTCTCGACGTTTCTGCCTACAGACGGACGCCAGCGAGTATGGGCTGGGCGCGGTTCTGACGCAAGACATAGACGGCCACGAACACGTAATTTCCTACGCCAGTAGGAAGCTGCAGAAAACGGAGGTCAACTACAGCGCCACGGAGAAGGAGTGCCTCGCAATTGTTTGGGGAATCCGGAAACTGCGACACTATTTGGAAGGCTACCATTTCACTGTCGTGACCGATCACTTAGCGTTGCGTTGGCTCAACTCGATTGGGAGCCCCACCGGCCGCATCGCACGCTGGGCTTTGGAGCTGCAGCAGTACACCTTCGATGTCCAGTACCGAAAAGGAGCCTTGAATGTGGTGGCCGACGCACTGTCACGACAACCACGCGAGGTGATCGGCCGTGCACACGTGGAGTCAGAGGCAGCACCAACTTGTAAATGGTTACAGCGGCTGACGGCAGCGGTGTTGGAGAGTCCCAGCAAGTACCCAGATTACGCCATACAGAACGACAGGCTGTACCGCCGCATCGCTCACGTGCTAGGAGAAGATGAGGTGTCACCATGGAGGCTATGCGTGGCCGCGCCTCTACGACAGGAGGTGTTGAGAGAATGCCACGACGACGCAACGGCGGGCCATATGGGAGTACGCCGAACGTTGCAGACCGAAGTATGTGCACCAGTGCCTGTTGTGCCAACGCTATAAAGCCCAGCAACAGCTGACGGCAGGCAAGATGCACTTCAAACCAGCGGAGGCAGCGTGGGACGTCGTCTGCGCCGATTTTGTGGGGCCGCTGCCGCGGTCCAAACGAGGCAACGCGTATCTACTGGTCCTGGTCGATAAGTTCAGTAAATGGGCAGAACTGGTCCCCATCCGCAAGGCGACGGCAGCGGCAGTGAAGCTGGCCTTGCGAGAGCGGATTCTAGCACGGTTTGGCACACCAAGAAAGCTCATTACAGACAACGGAGCCCAGTTTACGAGCCGCGCGATGAAGCAGTTCCTCGCCGATGCAGGCATACAGCAACAACTGACGGCACCATACACACCTCAGGAGAATCCCACTGAGCGGACCAATAGAACGGTCAAAACATTGATTGCTCAGCTGGCGGGCGGGCAGCACAACACGTGGGACGAACAACTGCCGGAAGCACAATTGGCCATTAATACAGCAATTTCAGACGCAACGGGCTACTCACCGGCTTTCATCCTATTTGGGAGAGAACCACGGCATCCACACACACTGTACGGCAGGGATCCTGACGCCCCTGAGGCAGCACCAGGTAGCCCAGAAACACACGCGACGCTGCTACAGTTTGTTGCCCGCATAGCAAGAAGAAACCAAGGGGTGGCCAGCGAGGATCAGGCACGCCAGTATAATCTGCGGAGACGCGAGTGGCGACCCAAACTGGGCGACGAGGTTCTCGTGCGACAACATCACCTGTCCAACGCAGCCGAGCAGTTTGCGGCCAAGCTGGCGCCTCGCTTCGATGGACCATTCACGGTGCGAGCATTCATATCCCCAGTTATAGTGCGTGTGCGACCAGTAGCGGGCGGCAGAGGTAGAACGGCACATGTGCGAGATCTAAAAGCGGTGAACGCAGAAGACAGCGAAGCCGACGAAGGCAGCGACGACAGAGGCAGCGTTAGTATGGTCACCAGGGCCACGCCACCGACAGCTTCACAGCAGCCACAGCAGGCCACTCCTCAGCGTCAACAAAAGCAGCCACAGCGGCAGTCCGGGCAACAAAATCGGCCATATCAACGAGCACGACGACAGCAGCCACGGTCACGACAGCCACGACAGCAGCAACAGCAACCAGGGCCCTAGCGGCCACACCGACAGCAGCAACAGCAATCCAACCGGCGTCCACCCAAGCGGGAACGGCAAAGCTGCCGTTCTGGCCGAAGAAGATGCCCATGTAAGCCTAAAACATAATTAGACGAAGCTTGTTGTTACGTTTCAGGCCTGATGGAGCGACATACATTACCACACCAGCCGAGATACACAAACAGCGGCGGGCAGCTGGACGAACACAACAAGGAGGAGGTTGGGCACAACGCAGGAAAATAGCCCAAGACCGGAAGCCAATCACGACATAAACGTGTGGGCGGTGATGACGAGTTGCCAGAGCGGCAGGTGGCCGTCAATAATGTGTTATCGAATCCCCTCGATCGGATTCGATAAGTGGCAACACCGGCCACTATCGCATAAGTATGCGAGTGGTAACACCGACGACAGATCGCCAGGCATGGGTAGTACTGGCGGACCGCGAGAGTAAGAGGTGGCAGCGCTAACAAAACAGCTGTCACAACATCAATATACCCCCGCCAACCGGATCGTGCCCCGCTCAGGAAGGGGGGGACGTGTAATGACGCGTTGCGTAGCGGGCAGCCGCGCGACATTACGATGCCAAGTAGTTGTAAGTTAATAAGTAATTGTAAGAATAGTAAGCCATGAAGGCGGGTAATTTTAAGTTCGTTTGAGTAGTTCTCTTCTGGCTCATGCCCGACGCGCACTGAAGCGCTCTGTATCATTTTTTTTAAATTAAAGAAACACGTGGAGAAGTTTGGCATACCGCCCTCTTTTATTTGTTGGACACCTCGGCACTTTGGGGTGCCTAATTTAATAATTTATTTCATCATACTCTGGCCGGCGAGCATACCCGCGGCAGAGTAACAACGTTACAAGTGGCGCCCGAGCAGGGACCCCAAAGAAGTTTGAGGTTAGATCCGACCAAGTAGGGAAGAGAGCGTGGACCTACGATGCTACGAACGAGCTGGATACGTGTGCTGCGGAAGGAAGAGCTCAGCACGGTGCTGCGCGAGTTCGACATCGAGGAGACCGGCACCGTGGAGGCGTTGCGGGTGCGGCTGGCAAGAAGAGTAACGACCCCGCCTGGAAGAACTAGCGGCATATTACGAGAACAGGTCAGTTGAGCCCGGTGCCCGGCGGACGGCTGGGAGTCCCGAAACAAGAGGACGTACCGGAGGGGCTGCTCGTCGTGACAGAGGCAAACACGACACCGCTAACTCCTGACGAAGATGACCCAACAGCACCGACTCCAGCGTCACCGCTCGCAAGCGCGCAGGCGGTGGCAGGACCACAGCCGCCAACATCAGCCGAACGAGACAGACGAGCCGCACTGTCGACACAGGTAGCCCAGTGGGGCGTCCGATTTGACGGCAGCGGGGACCCAAGAACGTTCCTCCGGGATCTGGAAGATAAGGCAGAGATGAGGAACGTGCGATTAGATGAGTTGGTGACCGTGTTACCGGAAGTCCTGGTTGGCGAGGCGAAGGAGTGGGAGTGGTCAAGGCGCAATTTGGTACAACGGTGGGCCGAGTTCCGCCAAGACCTACTAAAAGAATATCCAGCGGGTCCCCACATAGAAGAGCGCCGGCGGGAAGTATACAGCCGGGTCCAGGGCGCATCAGAGGGCCCTATCGAGTATGTCCGAGCGATGCAACGACTGATGCGCGGCGCGGGGATGACTGCAGAGGAGCAGCTGAGACTTGTCCACGCCAACGGGCTACCAGAAATATGCGCCAATCTCCGCCTGGCAGGCGAAGAAGTGAGCTCACTCGATGGGTACGTACAGGCGGCACAGGGCGTGCACCAAGCAATCTTAGCACGGTCACAGGCGGCCGGCAATGATGAGACGAACGCCACACACACTACGCCGATCCCACAGCCGGTGGCGGTTGGCCCAGCGGACACGCATCGTCGCCCACCCATCTGCAGACGTTGCGGGATGGGAGGGCACAGTACGGACGCGTGCCCAAACTCTCAACAGCTCTACTGTTGGGACTGTGGTAAGATGGGGGTGCGTGCGAACGAATGCTGCCGACGCGCGACGGGAAACGCCAGGGGGGCTCGTCCCACATCAACAGTCGGCGAGCCCACGCAGGCAAATTCCAATTAACAACGACAGTAGACTGTGATGGTGTACTGGTAGAGGCGGTCGTGGACACCGGAGCGACACGCAGCTTCGTGAGTCCGAGGCTGGCGCAACGCCTGCGGGCGCCAGACGGAGGAAATGTACGGTCCGTGAGCGTGACTGTGTCCATGGCTGACGGGACACAGAAGACGGGCCGTGAAGAAACGAAGGCGACGGTCACTGTGGGCGACAGTCGCGTAGTACTGCCGCTGCTCACACTCCCCGGATGCATAGATGAGCTCACATTGGGACTGGATTATGTCCAAATGGCCAACGGGGCGGTGACTGTGGGCGGCCAAGCTGTAGAATTGCCAACGAATGATCCACGGCCACGCAGACGGCGGAGGCGAAATCGCAGAGCCCGACATGCAGCCTTGGTAACAAGCGAACAGGCGGGGCTCACTATAGCCGCCCACCTGACGGAGCAGCAGACCCAGACGGCCGCCAGGTTCCTCGAGGGGGAACTGGCAAGCTTCGAGAGCATCACAGGAGTCTCGTCGGCGGCGGTGCACACAATCCGGATGAAAGACGAGCGTCCCATCAAACAGCGGTACTACCCCCGGAACCCGGCCATGCAGGCAGTGATCAATCAAGAAGTCGACGAGTTGCTGGCAAAGGGCTGCATCGAGCAATCCGACAGTGCCTACAGCGCACCCATCGTGTTGGTGCGCAAGAAGACAGGCGCCTGGAGGATGTGCATCGACTATCGGCAGCTGAACGAACGCTCAGAACCCAATTCCGCGGATCCAGCACATTTTGGAGCAGCTGCGCCAGGCCAAATACATAAGTAGCATCGATTTGCGGAATGGGTACTGGCAGATTCCGATGGAGCGCGAAAGCCAGCGATATACAGCGTTCACGGTGCCAGGACGCGGGCTGTTCCAGTGGCGTGTGATGCCGTTCGGCCTGCATTCTGCGCCCGCAACATTCCAGAGGGCGTTGGACAGCGTCATCGGCCCGGACATGGCACCGCACGCGTTTGCATACCTCGACGACATAGTGGTGGTCGGCAGGACGTTCGAGGAACACTTGAGCAAAATCGAGATAAGTGCGAATTCTTTCGTAAATCCATTAGGTACCTGGGGCATCTAGTGACGGAGGCGGGCATCCAAACGGATCCGGAGAAGGTAGCAGCCATCCACGAGCTGAAGCCGCCATCAAATCTGAAACAATTGCGGCAGTACATTGGAATGGCCTCGTGGTATCGACGCTTCGTACCAAATTTCGCCACAACGGTTGGGCCCCTTACCGAACTGTTGAAGAAGGGCCACAAGTGGAGTTGGGGAAAGCAGCAGCAGGAGGCATTCCAGTGTATCCAGAAGCAGCTGATGGAAGCTCCGGTGTTGGCGTGCTCCGATTTCTCTCGACGTTTCTGCCTACAGACGGACGCCAGCGAGTATGGGCTGGGCGCGGTTCTGACGCAAGACATAGACGGCCACGAACACGTAATTTCCTACGCCAGTAGGAAGCTGCAGAAAACGGAGGTCAACTACAGCGCCACGGAGAAGGAGTGCCTCGCAATTGTTTGGGGAATCCGGAAACTGCGACACTATTTGGAAGGCTACCATTTCACTGTCGTGACCGATCACTTGGCGTTGCGTTGGCTCAACTCGATTGAGAGCCCCACCGGCCGCATCGCACGCTGGGCTTTGGAGCTGCAGCAGTACACCTTCGATGTCCAGTACCGAAAAGGAGCCTTGAATGTGGTGGCCGACGCACTGTCACGACAACCACGCGAGGTGATCGGCCGTGCACACGTGGAGTCAGAGGCAGCACCAACTTGTAAATGGTTACAGCGGATGACGGCAGCGGTGTTGGAGAGTCCCAGCAAGTACCCAGATTACGCCATACAGAACGACAGGCTGTACCGCCGCATCGCTCACGTGCTAGGAGAAGATGAGGTGTCACCATGGAGGCTATGCGTGGCCGCGCCTCTACGACAGGAGGTGTTGAGAGAATGCCACGACGACGCAACGGCGGGCCATATGGGAGTACGCCGAACGTTGCAGACCGAAGTATGTGCACCAGTGCCTGTTGTGCCAACGCTATAAAGCCCAGCAACAGCTGACGGCAGGCAAGATGCACTTCAAACCAGCGGAGGCAGCGTGGGACGTCGTCTGCGCCGATTTTGTGGGGCCGCTGCCGCGGTCCAAACGAGGCAACGCGTATCTACTGGTCCTGGTCGATAAGTTCAGTAAATGGGCAGAACTGGTCCCCATCCGCAAGGCGACGGCAGCGGCAGTGAAGCTGGCCTTGCGAGAGCGGATTCTAGCACGGTTTGGCACACCAAGAAAGCTCATTACAGACAACGGAGCCCAGTTTACGAGCCGCGCGATGAAGCAGTTCCTCGCCGATGCAGGCATACAGCAACAACTGACGGCACCATACACACCTCAGGAGAATCCCACTGAGCGGACCAATAGAACGGTCAAAACATTGATTGCTCAGCTGGCGGGCGGGCAGCACAACACGTGGGACGAACAACTGCCGGAAGCACAATTGGCCATTAATACAGCAATTTCAGACGCAACGGGCTACTCACCGGCTTTCATCCTATTTGGGAGAGAACCACGGCATCCACACACACTGTACGGCAGGGATCCTGACGCCCCTGAGGCAGCACCAGGTAGCCCAGAAACACACGCGACGCTGCTACAGTTTGTTGCCCGCATAGCAAGAAGAAACCAAGGGGTGGCCAGCGAGGATCAGGCACGCCAGTATAATCTGCGGAGACGCGAGTGGCGACCCAAACTGGGCGACGAGGTTCTCGTGCGACAACATCACCTGTCCAACGCAGCCGAGCAGTTTGCGGCCAAGCTGGCGCCTCGCTTCGATGGACCATTCACGGTGCGAGCATTCATATCCCCAGTTATAGTGCGTGTGCGACCAGTAGCGGGCGGCAGAGGTAGAACGGCACATGTGCGAGATCTAAAAGCGGTGAACGCAGAAGACAGCGAAGCCGACGAAGGCAGCGACGACAGAGGCAGCGTTAGTATGGTCACCAGGGCCACGCCACCGACAGCTTCACAGCAGCCACAGCAGGCCACTCCTCAGCGTCAACAAAAGCAGCCACAGCGGCAGTCCGGGCAACAAAATCGGCCATATCAACGAGCACGACGACAGCAGCCACGGTCACGACAGCCACGACAGCAGCAACAGCAACCAGGGCCCTAGCGGCCACACCGACAGCAGCAACAGCAATCCAACCGGCGTCCACCCAAGCGGGAACGGCAAAGCTGCCGTTCTGGCCGAAGAAGATGCCCATGTAAGCCTAAAACATAATTAGACGAAGCTTGTTGTTACGTTTCAGGCCTGATGGAGCGACATACATTACCACACCAGCCGAGATACACAAACAGCGGCGGGCAGCTGGACGAACACAACAAGGAGGAGGTTGGGCACAACGCAGGAAAATAGCCCAAGACCGGAAGCCAATCACGACATAAACGTGTGGGCGGTGATGACGAGTTGCCAGAGCGGCAGGTGGCCGTCAATAATGTGTTATCGAATCCCCTCGATCGGATTCGATAAGTGGCAACACCGGCCACTATCGCATAAGTATGCGAGTGGTAACACCGACGACAGATCGCCAGGCATGGGTAGCACTGGCGGACCGCGAGAGTAAGAGGTGGCAGCGCTAACAAAACAGCTGTCACAACATCAATATACCCCCGCCAACCGGATCGAATAGTAAGCCATGAAGGCGGGTAATTTTAAGTTCGTTTGAGTAGTTCTCTTCTGGCTCATGCCCGACGCGCACTGAAGCGCTCTGTATCATTTTTTTTAAATTAAAGAAACACGTGGAGAAGTTTGGCATACCGCCCTCTTTTATTTGTTGGACACCTCGGCACTTTGGGGTGCCTAATTTATTTCAGCATACTCTGGCCGGCGAGCATACCCGCGGCAGAGTAACAACGTTACAACATAAAGGAAACAAAATACTAAAAGTCACTACAAGAAATCAAAGTAAACAGAAAAATCTCTGATTTGCATAAGCAAACTAAAAATAAAGCTTCAAAGCCCAACGTATACGAAGTCATTATAAATGACGAGGTACGAAAAGTAGTGACCTTGCGTACGACAGATTCAACATGTTTACTAAAGCATGGAAAAAAAGTCATAGCAAGAACTGATGTTAGCGATATGTACTCCAATGGAATTCTCGACTTAGGTCAGTTCTTCCAAAGGTTGAAAGGCAAGCCGGTGTGCTTAATATCAGCCGACTCAAAGTGGCACCGAGCGAAAAGATCTTTGAAACAACTTCAATAGAATCTTTTCAAGAAATGGGCAATAAAATATTGAAATCATTAAGAGTAGCGCTACTCAAGCCGGCGACCAAAATAAATAAAGAAAAAGAAGCAATACTGTTTACATTCCATGACGATCCAATACAAGGAGGCCATACGGGTATAGCCAGAACAATGGCAAAAATAAAAAGGCATTATTACTGGAAAAATATAACAAGAGACATTACAAATTATATAAAAAAATGTCCAAAATGCCAAAAGTCGAAAACGACTAAACATACCAGAGCTCCATTAATAATAACAGATACACCAACATTCCAGAGGGCGTTGGACAGCGTCATCGGCCCGGACATGGCACCGCACGCGTTTGCATACCTCGAAGACATAGTGGTGGTCGGCAGGACGTTCGAGGAACACTTGAGCAACTTGCGCGAGGTGTTCCGGCGACTGCGGGCGGCCAATCTGCGAATAAATCGAGATAAGTGCGAATTCTTTCGTAAATCCATTAGGTACCTGGGGCATCTAGTGACGGAGGCGGGCATCCAAACGGATCCGGAGAAGGTAGCAGCCATCCACGAGCTGAAGCCGCCATCAAATCTGAAACAATTGCGGCAGTACATTGGAATGGCCTCGTGGTATCGACGCTTCGTACCAAATTTCGCCACAACGGTTGGGCCCCTTACCGAACTGTTGAAGAAGGGCCACAAGTGGAGTTGGGGAAAGCAGCAGCAGGAGGCATTCCAGTGTATCCAGAAGCAGCTGATGGAAGCTCCGGTGTTGGCGTGCTCCGATTTCTCTCGACGTTTCTGCCTACAGACGGACGCCAGCGAGTATGGGCTGGGCGCGGTTCTGACGCAAGACATAGACGGCCACGAACACGTAATTTCCTACGCCAGTAGGAAGCTGCAGAAAACGGAGGTCAACTACAGCGCCACGGAGAAGGAGTGCCTCGCAATTGTTTGGGGAATCCGGAAACTGCGACACTATTTGGAAGGCTACCATTTCACTGTCGTGACCGATCACTTGGCGTTGCGTTGGCTCAACTCGATTGGGAGCCCCACCGGCCGCATCGCACGCTGGGCTTTGGAGCTGCAGCAGTACACCTTCGATGTCCAGTACCGAAAAGGAGCCTTGAATGTGGTGGCCGACGCACTGTCACGACAACCACGCGAGGTGATCGGCCGTGCACACGTGGAGTCAGAGGCAGCACCAACTTGTAAATGGTTACAGCGGCTGACGGCAGCGGTGTTGGAGAGTCCCAGCAAGTACCCAGATTACGCCATACAGAACGACAGGCTGTACCGCCGCATCGCTCACGTGCTAGGAGAAGATGAGGTGTCACCATGGAGGCTATGCGTGGCCGCGCCTCTACGACAGGAGGTGTTGAGAGAATGCCACGACGACGCAACGGCGGGCCATATGGGAGTACGCCGAACGTTGCAGACCGAAGTATGTGCACCAGTGCCTGTTGTGCCAACGCTATAAAGCCCAGCAACAGCTGACGGCAGGCAAGATGCACTTCAAACCAGCGGAGGCAGCGTGGGACGTCGTCTGCGCCGATTTTGTGGGGCCGCTGCCGCGGTCCAAACGAGGCAACGCGTATCTACTGGTCCTGGTCGATAAGTTCAGTAAATGGGCAGAACTGGTCCCCATCCGCAAGGCGACGGCAGCGGCAGTGAAGCTGGCCTTGCGAGAGCGGATTCTGGCACGGTTTGGCACACCAAGAAAGCTCATTACAGACAACGGAGCCCAGTTTACGAGCCGCGCGATGAAGCAGTTCCTCGCCGATGCAGGCATACAGCAACAACTGACGGCACCATACACACCTCAGGAGAATCCCACTGAGCGGACCAATAGAACGGTCAAAACATTGATTGCTCAGCTGGCGGGCGGGCAGCACAACACGTGGGACGAACAACTGCCGGAAGCACAATTGGCCATTAATACAGCAATTTCAGACGCAACGGGCTACTCACCGGCTTTCATCCTATTTGGGAGAGAACCACGGCATCCACACACACTGTACGGCAGGGATCCTGACGCCCCTGAGGCAGCACCAGGTAGCCCAGAAACACACGCGACGCTGCTACAGTTTGTTGCCCGCATAGCAAGAAGAAACCAAGGGGTGGCCAGCGAGGATCAGGCACGCCAGTATAATCTGCGGAGACGCGAGTGGCGACCCAAACTGGGCGACGAGGTTCTCGTGCGACAACATCACCTGTCCAACGCAGCCGAGCAGTTTGCGGCCAAGCTGGCGCCTCGCTTCGATGGACCATTCACGGTGCGAGCATTCATATCCCCAGTTATAGTGCGTGTGCGACCAGTAGCGGGCGGCAGAGGTAGAACGGCACATGTGCGAGATCTAAAAGCGGTGAACGCAGAAGACAGCGAAGCCGACGAAGGCAGCGACGACAGAGGCAGCGTTAGTATGGTCACCAGGGCCACGCCACCGACAGCTTCACAGCAGCCACAGCAGGCCACTCCTCAGCGTCAACAAAAGCAGCCACAGCGGCAGTCCGGGCAACAAAATCGGCCATATCAACGAGCACGACGACAGCAGCCACGGTCACGACAGCCACGACAGCAGCAACAGCAACCAGGGCCCTAGCGGCCACACCGACAGCAGCAACAGCAATCCAACCGGCGTCCACCCAAGCGGGAACGGCAAAGCTGCCGTTCTGGCCGAAGAAGATGCCCATGTAAGCCTAAAACATAATTAGACGAAGCTTGTTGTTACGTTTCAGGCCTGATGGAGCGACATACATTACCACACCAGCCGAGATACACAAACAGCGGCGGGCAGCTGGACGAACACAACAAGGAGGAGGTTGGGCACAACGCAGGAAAATAGCCCAAGACCGGAAGCCAATCACGACATAAACGTGTGGGCGGTGATGACGAGTTGCCAGAGCGGCAGGTGGCCGTCAATAATGTGTTATCGAATCCCCTCGATCGGATTCGATAAGTGGCAACACCGGCCACTATCGCATAAGTATGCGAGTGGTAACACCGACGACAGATCGCCAGGCATGGGTAGTACTGGCGGACCGCGAGAGTAAGAGGTGGCAGCGCTAACAAAACAGCTGTCACAACATCAATATACCCCCGCCAACCGGATCGTGCCCCGCTCAGGAAGGGGGGGACGTGTAATGACGCGTTGCGTAGCGGGCAGCCGCGCGACATTACGATGCCAAGTAGTTGTAAGTTAATAAGTAATTGTAAGAATAGTAAGCCATGAAGGCGGGTAATTTTAAGTTCATTTGAGTAGTTCTCTTCTGGCTCATGCCCGACGCGCACTGAAGCGCTCTGTATCATTTTTTTTAAATTAAAGAAACACGTGGAGAAGTTTGGCATACCGCCCTCTTTTATTTGTTGGACACCTCGGCACTTTGGGGTGCCTAATTTATTTCAGCATACTCTGGCCGGCGAGCATACCCGCGGCAGAGTAACAACGTTACAACATAAAGGAAACAAAATACTAAAAGTCACTACAAGAAATCAAAGTAAACAGAAAAATCTCTGATTTGCATAAGCAAACTAAAAATAAAGCTTCAAAGCCCAACGTATACGAAGTCATTATAAATGACGAGGTACGAAAAGTAGTGACCTTGCGTACGACAGATTCAACATGTTTACTAAAGCATGGAAAAAAAGTCATAGCAAGAACTGATGTTAGCGATATGTACTCCAATGGAATTCTCGACTTAGGTCAGTTCTTCCAAAGGTTGAAAGGCAAGCCGGTGTGCTTAATATCAGCCGACTCAAAGTGGCACCGAGCGAAAAGATCTTTGAAACAACTTCAATAGAATCTTTTCAAGAAATGGGCAATAAAATATTGAAATCATTAAGAGTAGCGCTACTCAAGCCGGCGACCAAAATAAATAAAGAAAAAGAAGAAATACTGTTTACATTCCATGACGATCCAATACAAGGAGGCCATACGGGTATAGCCAGAACAATGGCAAAAATAAAAAGGCATTATTACTGGAAAAATATAACAAGAGACATTACAAATTATATAAAAAAATGTCCAAAATGCCAAAAGTCGAAAACGACTAAACATACCAGAGCTCCATTAATAATAACAGATACACCAACAAAGGCTTTCGATAGGGTAATAGTGGATACGATCGGTCCACTACCTAGGTCCGAAAAAGGAAATGAATACGCAGTAACTTTAATCTGCGATTTAATAAAATACCTTGTAGCCATACCAATAGAGAACAAAAGTGCAAAGACAGTAGCCAAGGCTATATTTGAAAATTTTATTCTGAAGTACGTTCGAATGAAGACGTTCATTACGGACATGGGAACAGAGTATAAGAATTCAATAATTGAAGATTTATGTAAAAATCTAAATATTAAAAACATAACATCTACTGCACATCATCACCAGACTGTAGGAACCGTGGAGCGAAGCCACAGAACATTTAATGAGTTCATCAGGTCATACATCTCAGTCGACAAATCAGATTGGGATGTGTGGTTACAGTACTTCGTATATTCTTTTAATACTACACCCTCAATGGCACATGATTATTGTCCATATGAGCTAGTTTTTGGTATAACCTCAAATTTACCAGAGTATTTCAATAGCATAGATAGAATAGAACCACTTTACAATATAGAAGATTATGCTAAGGAATCTAAGTTTAGGATAGAACAAGAAAAGCTTTGAAAAGAGCAAGATTAATGCTAGAAAAAAAAAAAAAAAAAAAAATCGTAAAAAAAAATTATATATATAACTAGATATACATGAAATTAATAGATAAATAATTTAGAAAATAACTTCATAATATTACGTTATTTTTCAAAAGGAGGGAGATGTAGTGTGCATACATAAGGAGTACACACTGTACGCAGTGCACTCTTAAGAACACAAACTGTAACACTTTATTGCAGTGAATAAATTAATTCAAAAAGCCAAGCATAATTCGGACGCGATGTAATATGATCGCATGCATTGGGCGACATAAGTGCAGCGTCAGTGCAACTAGTGTCAGCCACCTCAAGTGCACATAACATTCTCCCTCGCGCTCTCGCTGCCAACAGCGCTGAGTACAAGTATATAAGTAAAATACATAATCCGCTGCCGGCGTCTCTGGCAGCGCAGCTACGAGGCCTTAGCTTAGTTTACTTTAAGTAAAAATGTAAACCAACAGTTAAAGTTTGAATAAAGAATTGAAGACATCAACGCCTCGGGATTATCAATGCCAACTTTGGCACGGGACGGACAATTGGGGCCGTCCCGCTTACCGAGGGCCAGTGCTATCACAACATAATACCGAAATGGCTGCACTTGGTGCGCAAAGCCATATAATGGACCAAGACCTTTGCTCTGTAATCGGGTCCTCGTGCAGGTTGAAATTGTTGAGAACTTGTCGGAGTGGATTCTCTGGGATACAACCAGCATACAGTCCGTGGGGGGGTTCTTTGACTTGTCCATCCAACACACCCACACTACATAAAACATTAAAATCCTTGCCTCTTTGGTGGTTAAAAGAAAAAATTAATCATGAAATTTCAGAAATAGCAATCAGACATATAGACAGACAAACAACAGCCTAGCACCGATATAGCTACATGTTGTTGTTGTAGCTTCGCCTCATGACCCACCCTACCATTGATTTTCCAGTGGCGAACAAATTATTGGAAAATCCCAAATCCTTTAAATTTGCATTACCTCAAAAGAAAAACTAAATTACTCACAATTTCATTTCAATAATATCCATTTATAATTTATTCAACTCATAATTACTATCTATAATGGGCATAATCTTTTATAGACTTTTATTTCAAAACTGGCATGTCAAGTAACAAACATTACATTCAAATGTATATAAAAATAGAAATAATAAAAGAAAACTAATTTAAATTCATATATAGGAACAAAAGAAAGCGAATTTGTATAAACAAATAGGCATATAAGAAACACATGCAAAAGAACTGATAAGAATGGGTAGACTCACCCACTCGCTGCGTCCGTCGAAGGCCTTCGTTGTCGATGCGATGCTCCAAGTGTTTTACAGCTAATATTAATTTTGGAAAGATAATATGCACTAACCACAATTAAGCACTATTGCTACTTTTGCTTCTCTTATCTTTGTTTGATTTACTTTTGCTCAGACAGACTTCAACTTATCTATGTAAAGCTTATGCACTATTTTTTTTTGTTTTTGCAGTTTGCATTTACGTTAGATGTATATCAACTATTTTAGAAATAGTTCCATGCAAATTTTACGGATTTTATTTCAGTATTAGAAATACTGTGTTGTATGATAACCGAAAATTTTTAAAACATGCAAATCAGGCAAAAACAACTTTGAATATTACAAAATTTTGCCAAATAATTTTACCGTAAGATCTCAACTATTGCGAAAATAGTTATTAAAACAAGTAAAAAAGCTAAAGTCGGACGCCCCGACTTTGAAATACTCTGTACATATGTGTATAAATATTGTTAACAGAGGCATAATTTTTCATAGGTTAGTACATTATATTAATTTGTATAAATATATGTTTATGTTAGTGTCGCCGCTCGAATTGGCTCCCGATTAATGAATTTAATCGGTACCCAGGGAACACCACGGGGAGGCCATTACCTACGCAATGGGGTCCTTTTGCAAAAACTAATTTTTTGCAGACCTACAAGTCGACTTGAGTTGTGCAAATACAACTCCTATGTTCCCCAAAACTAAAAATAAAAGTATGTTATTAATAAATACTTAATAAATTAAAAAAATTAAATAAATATAAATAAATAAATAAGTAATAAATAATATACAAAAATATACAAATATACAAAAACCTAATTCTCCTGCAAACTAACTAAAATCCCACTATGATGGCTATAAACCATTTCATAGGTGCGCGCCGTGGCCCTGAGATCTGAAACATTTGAACACGCCCAATCAATATGTGTATCACTATTGGTCGTAGACGTGTTCAAATCTAACAAAAATCGAAAACTATGACTACCTCTAAAATCAACTATGCTCCTACTGCACCCTGACAGAGACCGTAGGCAAAAATTAAAATCTCCTAACACTACTGAATTATCTAAACATGGAAACTTCAGAAATAAATCCTCAAACTCTGTTTTAAACTTTTGCAGGGGATATGTTGGGCTTTTATATAGTACTAATAACCCTAAAGACTTATACTTTAACACGGCATACTCAAATACTGCAGAACGCACATTTTCGGAATTAGCAAAGCACCGACCACTGGAGCAAAGACTAACATTCTCAAATATTTCATTCCTAACGAATACAAGAATGCCTCTTTTCGGTCGGGCTCCACCAGTTACTTGCGGACAATCTAGGCGCACTGCACTGGTGAAGCCAGGAATTTCATATGTTTCGTTTGAGTATGTGGAAGCCTCAACGAAACATAAGATTGAAGATTTAAGCATTAGCTGATCGGAGCAAATATCGCTAATGTGGCAGTGCAAACTTTCCGTATTGTGGAAAAAAACATTGAAAATTGAATTTTCAAATAAATTGTCAAAGTGAGTGTGCAGTAACTTTATGCTTCTTAGATTTTGTAGCTCTTGCTCTACATCTGAATGTCGATTAGACTTGGGAGGGTCAAACGATCCAACTATGAAAAGGCCATCCGCACTTGTGGCTCTACTACAAGCTACATATAAAGCTTCACGTTGCATACGAGGTGTTGGCGCAGATGCTGCTTTAGATTAAGATAGTTTAAGAGAATTATTTGAATTTTAGTTTAGGGCGAAAAGAGAGCGCGAGAGCGGCCGTTTGCGGACGTCGCCTCGCGCCCTTTTTTCGCCGCCTTAGGCTTAGTTTAGCATGTAAGCCTAAGTTGAAGTCAGTTGTAAAATAGAACTAAATATAAGCACAATTGTCGCCAAATCGTTCGCATTTCTCCGCATAAAAGTCGATAAAAGCAAGCATCCCATTTTCTTTGTTTTTAATAATTTATATAAAATAATATAAATTTTCATTGGCGCCCGAGCAGGGACTTGCTTGTTCATTTAATTAAAAACTTTAATTTGTGCGGAACCGCGTCGGACGTGTTGTTGTTGCTGCACTGGGGATTGTGTGTGTTGCTGTCACGTCACTGGATTATTGGAGGATGAGTCAAGTCGACCAAAGGGAAGTTCCTGAGCCAAAGTCGACTTCACAGGTACTGTGCTAAAGTTTGAAAGCGGAATTTAACCAGCGAATTGCTTATTTCGGCCTTCAACTTTCAACCTTTGGCACATACGTGACCATAATATAATACGGTAGATAGTTGAGCATAATTAACACAAATATAAATCGCATGTCGTACTAATATTAAATAAAAGTGAACCGCTATAGGCAATTATTTAAAGTGCCAATTTATTGTCGTTTGATTTTGTTATACATACATACAAACATAAATATACATAGCCACTTTTACATACGGCATCCCCCCCACGTCAATCTCAGCCAACCGTCGGCAGTTTTCGTTTGTTGCTTGCTCTCGTTGTTCTCATCAAATTCGCCGTTGTCGTTATTGCATATGTAAATATATACCGACATACTCGCATACATAACATAGCTAATACATTGCTGTCGTGTTCGCGCTTAAGCTGCTGCATTTTTTGTTTGCCTGCGCTTCGCATAATACATGCATAAGAATTAGCTGTTCTGCTAACGCACACAAGGCATTTGTATTAGAATTATTCTTTTCGTTTGTCGCCACTTTCGCTGCTGCTTCCAAACGTATTGCCTTCGACGGTCAGTCAACTGCAGTTCTTCTCGTTTTCGTTCGCACTGCTAGACGACCATCTGTTGCGCTCCCCTACACTTGCTGAGAACAGCATATTATTTTCGATTTCTCGTTTGTCACTCGACAATTTTCGTTCGATCAAAGTTTAAAACTTTAAATCAATATGAGTAAGGACTTGATCGAAGAACTTAAAAGGAAGCGCGAGGGCTGTATGAGGAGTATATGTCGTATGCAACGGCAATTAAAAGAAGGCTCGATTTCGTTAGAGCCAATCGAGTTAGAATGCAGGTTAGAGCTTCTAACAACTCATATAGAAACTGCAAATATATTGCAAAGCAAAATTGAAGCAAAAGATACAGAAGATGACTACCGTGAAGAGTTGGAAGAAACTTGCATTATGACCAAATCCTTATTAAAAGGCCAGCTGGAAAAACTAAGAAGAAAAAGCATCGACAATTCAAGTTCAAGGCCACACAGTAGCGAAGTGTAAGGCAAAGAAATGTAGCGTGTGCCAACGTTCTCATCACACACTGCTACATATTTATACTGCTAGCACAAATCTTGCATTACCACCACCCTCTCAGCCACCACATCTTCAAGATAGCTCTTCCACTTCGCATGCCATGCATGCGACTGCTTCGGATAGAGTGGTTCTTGCAACAGCAGTCGTGAGCGTTAAAACGAAAAGTGGCGATTTCGTTTTAGCAAGAGCATTGTTAGATTCTGGGTCACAAGTCAACTTTGTGACTGAGGATCTAGCTCAAAAGCTACAGCTCAGACGAGAGGATACGTGTATGGTCTTGCGCGGCATTGGAGACACCAATGCGCGTGCCAAGAAAAGAATTCATACAGTGGTGAAGTCGCGTGTCAATTGTAGCGAGTTTTCCGCAGATTTTTGGATCTTGGGATCGATTTCTGGTTATCATCCCGATCAAGCGGTGAACACCAGCGGGTGGAGGGTCCCCAAAAATATTCAATTGGCCGATCCTCAATTCCATAAGCCGCAAAAAATTGATATGCTAATTGGAGCAGAGTCATTCTTCGACTTATTGTCGGTAGGCCAAATAAAGCAAGGCCCTGAGGCTCCCACATTACAAAAAACGCTTCTCGGCTGGATAGTGTCAGGCAGATGCTCTACTCAACCTACAACGAGTATAGAAGGAGCAGTGAATTTAAGTTGCCAAGAAGAACAATTACTTTCGATAGACTCAACGATACAAAAGTTTTGGTCCATTGAGGACTTGCCTAATAATTCGAAAGTTCTCTCACCTGAGCAACAGCTTTGTGAACAACACTTTGTTGATAATACAAAAATCTTGTCGTCTGGTCGATTTCAGGTACGGTTACCTTTTAAATCTGACCCAAAAAATCTTGGCTCATCGTATGAAATTGCGAAACGTCGTTTTTTGTCGCTTGAAAGGAGGTTGTCAAAAGACCCTCAAATGAAAAGCATGTATCTGGAATTCATGGACGAGTATGTTTCGCTCGGTCACATGTCCTCCACGGACAACAAAATTCCAGATACTCCACACTATTTTATTCCGCATCAGTGTGTCCTGCGGCCTCAAAGCACGTCGACCAAGTTGCGTGTCGTTTTCGATGCCTCTTGCCGCACGTCCACTCAGATTGCGTTGAATGATACCTTAATGGTCGGTCCAACAATTCAGGAGGAGCTTTATTCTACGCTGCTTCGTTTTCGTTTGCGAAAGTTCGCCTTAGCGGCAGACATTAAAAAAATGTACCGTCAGGTGATGGTGCACGAAGCAGATAGAAACTATCAGCTCATAGTGTGGCGAAGAGATCCGTCTGAGTCTTTGAAAATCTTCAGGTTAAACACTGTAACGTATGGCACGTCGCCAGCTCCGTTCTTGGCGGTGCGGTGTTTAACAAGGCTGAGTGAAATGGTCCGTTCCTCACATCCAACAGCTGCTGAAGTTATTCGGAGCGACTTTTATGTCGACGATATGTTAACTGGTGCTGAAAGCGTTGAACAGCTAAAAAAGCTTCGAGCAGAAGTGTCGCACGTTCTTCAAAGTGCAGGCTTCGAATTGGCAAAGTGGTTTTCGAACTGCTCGGAACTGTCCGCATTTGATAGCACAGTTATTCCAGTAGCCACAGTCCACTCAGACCTAACCAAAACGCTCGGCGTTATGTGGTTGCCGAAGGAAGATGTATTTCAGTTCCAGTTGGAAAATTCCTTCCTCGATCTCCGCTCGACAAAACGGAACACATTATCGGTGACTGCCAGGCTTTTCGATCCTCTGGGCCTTCTTTGCCCGCTGATCACCAAAGCAAAAATGTTGCTGCAAGATTTGTGGCTACAAAAACTAGATTGGGACGAATCCATCCCTGAGAATCTTCATACAGTTTGGGACTCATTTAAGCAGAATTTGTTGAACCTCAGCGGTATTCAAGTCCCTAGATTCGTCCATACAGATACGCAGTCACCCATTCAAATACATGCGTTCGCCGATGCCTCAATGCGAGCTTATGGCGCCTGTATTTATGTTCGTGTTTCGACTGCGAATGGTTGGAAAGTGTCACTTTTGACCTCAAAATCCAAAGTAGCTCCACTCAAGACGAAAACTTTGCCTCGTCTTGAGCTGTGTGCAGCTCACCTTCTCGCAGATCTTTTTCGTCAAGTCCGCCCGTTGCTTAATTCTCCAATAGACAAGATAGTTATGTGGACTGACTCGGAAATAACGCTCCACTGGATCAAGTCGCATCCGTCGGCATGGTCAGTTTTCGTTTCAAACAGGGTTTCTCAAATCCAAGAGTGGTCCGAGAATGCAACGTGGCGACATGTCCCAACGAAATCCAACCCAGCAGACATCGTGTCCAGAGGATGTAATGTAGACGAGTTGCGTAGCTCCATTTGGTTTACAGGGCCACCCTTCCTCATGGAATCGGAAGAAAATTGGCCTGTGAATGCTCACTTCGAGCCGCCTAAAAATTCAGCTGCCCTAGAAATTCGTAAGTCTGCTGTAGTTTTACTCGCAGATCGGCAAGCCAATTATATTCTCGAAGTTATCGAAAGCTACTCGTCACATTCAAAATTGCTGAGGGTGTTCGTTTGGGTTTTTCGATTTATACAAAGGTGCAGAAAGGTCTCGAAGCCCTTTGATCCTATAGCCAAGCCAAGCGAACTCAATTTGGTATTCAACAAAATTGTTCAAGTCATCCAGGACAATGAGTTCGGTGACGAAATTGACAAGATTCGAAAAAAGAGAACACTAAACGCTAACTTACAGCGTCTGAGTCCATTTCTACATGAGTTTAGAGAAGACGGTTTCTTGTTTTCCTTGCTGAGAGTGGGGGGGAAGATTATTAAATGCTCCTATCCCGTATGAAGCCAAGTTTCCGTTGTTGCTTTCTAAAAAGTCGCAATTCATAAGATCCTACGTATCTTATCTGCATGTGTCAAATTGCCATGCTGGCCCTAGATCGCTGGTGAGCCTGCTTCGTGAGCGAGTTTGGCTGGTTAACGCTCAGGAAGTGTGTCGCCGAACAGTACGTTCGTGCATCCTCTGCTTCAAATGGAAGCCCCGGTTGGCCTCCCAAGTAATGGGAAATCTTCCGGCAGACAGGCTCCAGCCGTTCCACCCGTTCGAAGTATGTGGTGTTGATTTTTGTGGCCCTATAAGCACAACGCTCCGCATCCGTGGCAAGCCACCGTATAAGTCGTACGTGGCTCTTTTCGTTTGTTTTGCCTCGAAAGCGGTTCACTTAGAGCTTGTGTCAGATCTAACCACTGATGCTTTTCTCTTGGCTTTTGAAAGGTTCGTCGGCAGGAGAGGCGTCCCTCGCAAAGTTTACTGCGACAACGCGACGAACTTCGTGGGAGCCGACAGGAAGCTGCAGGAGTTCCGAGCGAGATGGGAGAAGGAGGCGGAAGGCGTACGCGAATTCGCATCAAGAAAAGGATGCGAGTTTGCGTACATACCACCCAGAGCGCCTCACTTCGGCGGTCTATGGGAGGCAGGTGTCAAGTCTGCAAAGCACCTGTTCCTACGGACGGTGGGCAATGCGCTCCTGACCGCAGAAGAGCTCGGAACACTCCTGGCGAGCGTCGAGGCCGTGCTGAACTCTCGGCCACTGGGACCACTCAGCGCGGACCCCAGCGACGGCGAGGCGCTAACCCCGGGCCACTTTCTAATCGGACGGCCTCTTCTGGCGACTCCAGCTCCACCGCTCCCGGACATCGACAGCCAAACCTGCTTAAGGCGATGGCGCAATGCCTCGTGTCTCAAGCACAGGTTTTGGCAGCGATGGTCCCGGGAGTACATTTCGAGCCTCCAGGTGCGAGCGAAGTGGTTCCAGGAGGAACCCAACGTCGTCGTGGGACAACTCGTCGTGGTGGCCGAAGACAACGTGCCGCCACAAAAGTGGGTACTTGGCAGGGTCACCACAACTCACGCCGGGACAGACGGGAAGGTGCGGGTGGCCGACGTCGCCACGAGTAGTGGCAATCTACGGAGGGCTATTCATCGGCTGGCGCCATTGCCCGTTGAAGGACGATGTCCCTCCAAGGGGGCCGGTGTTGGCGCAGATGCTGCTTTAGATTAAGATAGTTTAAGAGAATTATTTGAATTTTAGTTTAGGGCGAAAAGAGAGCGCGAGAGCGGCCGTTTGCGGACGTCGCCTCGCGCCCTTTTTTCGCCGCCTTAGGCTTAGTTTAGCATGTAAGCCTAAGTTGAAGTCAGTTGTAAAATAGAACTAAATATAAGCACAATTGTCGCCAAATCGTTCGCATTTCTCCGCATAAAAGTCGATAAAAGCAAGCATCCCATTTTCTTTGTTTTTAATAATTTATATAAAATAATATAAATTTTCACGAGGAATTGTGTGGACCACCACTTTAGTATATGTAGCTCCCTGACTTTTATGAATAGTTATACCTTCTGCAGGTATAACTGGAAATTGATTACGGTCAATAGTAATTTGCTCATTTGATAAATACTGAAAACTTTTAGTCGTTTTCAAAACTGGGGTCCAAGAAGGCTCTACGCGATGTGGGCACTTAGCTCGAGCATTTACTCCTACACTGTCATCTAAAAATTTTATCCAAAGAATATGAGGGGAATTGGATACATTGAAACCTACTTCCATTAAAACGCCTGTGGCTCCATTGACGAGACCATCTGCTGTATCTACATTGACCGTCATCATATACTTTGCAGTGGTTTTCAAAATCAGAGTTGTGCACAACCCTTGAGTTTGAGAAGATTTAAAGTTCTTGACGGAATCTAATTTTTGTTGCTTTCTTTCAGCATTTAGATGTGCGGCCTTTGTGGAATCAAGAGCAACTGAAATATGCTGTTCTGTAGCAATCGATTGTAATTTTATCGTGTTAAAAGCATTTGTATCCTCATTTCTAAGAAACAGATGAATTGCATCATCTGGGACTTCACGGACATTGAAAATTCGGGACCTAAACAAACTAATATCCTCTGACGACATTTGACCGGATGCCATGTTATTAAGTGCTTTTGCAAAGGATTGGTCGTCTCTCTGCCGCATTATCTCTATGAGTTCAAAAAACTGAAAACTATCCCACAGAGAAGATCCATAAATAGCACTGTATGGATCATGCGACGCCGAAGTGGATTGGAATATCCATCGATCTCCTACAGGACGTAGTTGTCTGAGATCGCCGAAAACTATAACAGATATTCCTCCAAATGGAACATTTCTGTTATTAAAAATTTGTTTGAGACGACTATCCAATTGGGAGAACATTTTGGCACCGACCATTGAAATTTCGTCAATTATAAGAAGTTTGAGATCAATGAATCTCGAATGCAGGGTGTTTAACAAATTTGCACCTAAATCTTTAAATGACGACCCGGACTGGTTCACTGGAAGTGAAAACATGGAATGAAGGGTGGAACCCCCAATTCCAAATGCTGCTTTTCCTGTGGGTGCGCACAGTAAAATTTTTGCAGTTGTGGGGTCGCAACCAGGCCTACGATTATAAAAATGTGACAGGGACTGAAAAATTGCTGATATAAGCCTACTTTTGCCAACACCTGCTCCGCCACCTACAAACTCCTGGAAAATGTTATTATGCTTTGCATTGTGCAAAACATGGCTATAGAATGTTTTTTGCTTCACATTAAGTGATCTAACTATAGTTGCTAAATTTTCAATAGATATAATTGGCGGGAGCTTTATTACTCGGATAGTATCATCCGATTCTTCTATATTACTATCTGCATTTATATTTAAAACATTTATTTGAGAATTTATCTCAGGAAAAGCTAAAACCCTATACTCATTATCTAAAACTGCCAGATTTTCTATATTTTCCTCACTAACTTCCTCATTTTCCATGGCCCTTCTAAGCGCGTCTTTTAAATCTTCTAACACATTATATTGACAAAAGGAAGTCCTAATGGAATCTGTATTTTGATTATAAATTTCCTCGCAATTTCTTTGAACTAATTCCGTCTGTTCATCTCTCCACGGTAAGAAAAGCATTAGAAGTTCCCTAAAGTAGTTCTGTCTATCCAAATTGACATTGAACTTCCTATACCGAATTATACACGGCTTGGTCCTTTTTCTAACAAACCCACTGCCATCGCGGAGAGGAAGAAAAACACTGCCTAGGACCTCATTTTCTTCAACATCGTCATTATCACTTTGGCGAGTTGCTCTGCGGCTTTTCGAAAAACTATAAAATGCTGCAAAATCGGCTAAACACAGGCCTTCGGGACTATCTGGTCGGTGTATATAATGGTCGAGAAGGCCTACTACAAAAATGTCAGTGGAATCCTGAGGCAAATTTTGTAGCTGTTGTCTAGACTTGAGCATTCTAACTCGATGCTCTGGAACTGAAGTATTTATGTAAACTTCTGCGTTGCTAGTCTCAGACAATCGCATTCCTAGACAACAATACACGGCTTCCTGAGCGGAGATCTCAGTGCCTGTAATAAATTTATGACCAATATTCAACAGTTTTTGCCTGATGGTTAAGTCGCCTCTGTGAATCTCGTTCACGGCTTCACGCATCAGTTTCGAAATTCCCCTTTGGCTCTTGTTTATATAATTAATAACATAACTGCAGCACGCATAAGGGTCCAGAATAAACTGAATATCCATGTTGGCCCTTATCATTGACAGAATGTGTTTATTATAAGCGTTAACTTTAATGGCTGCAAAGGATCTCTTCAGAAAAATTTGGGGTTTTTTCAAACCAGACCTAAGAGCATATTTATAATCCTCGTAACTGAGGCTCACTTGATCGTGAGAAAGAAAATTTTCGAATACGCTCAAGTGACTTATACTATTAGCGTCAAAAGGAAAGTTTAAAACATTTTGAATTTTCTTTAAATTTTCGCGGTGAAGAGAAATGTTATTAGTTTCTTCCGGCAGTGGCTTCAAAATCTCTGTTTGGGGCATTGGTGGATATGGAATACCAAAGCGACAAAAAGAGTTGCCTCTAACTTCTCTCATACATGAATGCCCATGATTATGCTTTTGGTATTCTATAAACTGCGCTAAGTCAGTATTTGTTACATCTGTGGTAACGAAATGATCAATGAAGGCTATCACTGGAGAAATAGACGCTTCATTGTCGAAGTCCACTGCTGGGGCATCTTTAAGCCAAAACATGCCATGTATATGGGGAGAACCTCTTTGTTGGAACTCAACTCGCCAATAGTACCTAATAACGTTATGCTCACCGAAAACGCCCCTCTTCTTCATGACTTTCAGTATTTGCCGATACCGAAAGTCGAAATACCTAGCGCAAGTCACAGGGTCTGCTCTAATTAATCGCGCTTTTTCGCCGAAACTTAAAATTAGAGCAGTTTCCTCTGTTATTTCTTGCCTATCTACTGTTCTTTTTAAAATGACAAGCAGCTCAGTCCACCTCGTCTCAGCAGCCGACATAGTGATAAAGAAAGAAGGTAGGCCGAACTGACTCTGTGTTAACTAAATATTTAATTGCATCTGCAATTTTTGAGGGCCTAATGGTTTCAGCCATGAAATCATGGGAATATTCCATTCTACGCTTGAGGTGGAGCTGGACGACCTCGGCTTCATGGAAAGCTCGTGGGAGGGAAGTCACGATATTGCTTAACGGTATGGGGACATTTACTACAGCTCCTTTAATAGCACTTTGGCGCTCAAAACCTAAAGACTTAATAATCATAAATGGAAGGCGAGGAGAAATAAGGCGTTCCTCTAAAGGAGTAAGCCCTCTAAGACAATCGCGCAAATTAGGAAAATCTAAGCCATTAGAAATGGAAAAATTTGGTTTCTTATTAGATTTAATACTGCGGGCACATGTTTTGCAAAACTTGAAAATGCCGTCAACAGAAGGAAATTGACTGGAAAGAATTAAAATGTCCGCACTAAAATCGTTGCAATTCTGAATATAATCGCGTTTTATTTTTTCTGTTTGGTGCGGAAACCATAAGCGTTTGCAACAAACGCAAATTTGGTCTGGTCCCAACTTAACCATTCTATTATACACTGCTAAGTTAGCCTCCATATTATTGGGTACCATGACATTCTGAGAGATATTAGATTGTTCACCTTCATTTTGGGATGCATTATGCCGATTTTCTGCTTCTATATTAGCCCTATTACTTCTATATTCGATAACTCGTTGGCTAATTCTCCTTGAGGCATCTAATGCTGCTTGTCGTGCTAATAACCGTGCGCTACGACGTGCTGACATATCGCGCGCTCGTTCTACAATCCTTCTAATAGGATTGTCCCTAACTTGTGACCTATTAACCCTGTCCTGCTCTCTTTCTAATATGCGGCGTTCTACATCGGATCGTAATAAGGCCCTTCTATCTGCATCCTGCCTTTGTTCATTAGCCCTATAGTTGGCGTCTATCCGTCACCGTCTTCTAAACTCAGTATTCTGAGTCTGTTCGCTTGCCTGAAATTCCCTATCTAATCTACGATTTGCTCGACGCAGAGTATCGGCTTCCTGCTCATCCTGCCGAAACCCTGCGTCCCCACGTCTCCGTCTTCTAAACTCAGTATTCTGAGTCTGTTCGCTTGCCTGAAATTCCCTATCTAATCTACGATTTGCTCGACGCAGAGTATCGGCTTCCTGCTCATCCTGCCGAAACCCTGCGTCCCCACGTCTCCGTCTTCTAAAGTCCGTGTTCTGACTTTGCTCCTGCTGTCTAATCGTAGCGGTACGCCTCCTAGTTGAACGCCGCAGGCTATTATTTTCCTGCTCATTGGCCCTATCCTCTTCATTTGCTCTACGGTTCCGCTGTGAGAGTGCATTTCTTGCTCTTTCTGCCTGTGTATAAACAGTGTTTTCCCTATTTGCACTATTTCTCAAACGGCTGAAAATTCGTTGAGAAGCAGATTGACGGCCACGTCGAGGCATATCGGACGGATAGTATAATAAACAAAATAATAATAACAAAATAATAATACCAAAATAATAATAACAAAATAATAATTTAAAACAAAATAATTTAAAATATGAATAAAATATTAAAAAAGTAAGAAATAGCCTTAAAAAAGGCTAATTTCATTCAAAATATAATAAAATATAATGAAATACTTGTTGTTCCAGCGATGTCACAGCAGCTTAGGCACAAGGAATTGCTTATAACAACTATAAGTATTTAAATGCGCACAAAAAACACTTTTACTTGCACTCCACAACTTTCGCGCCTAAAGTTAGCTGACAACTGAAATCTTATGCTCGATTAAGCAATTGACCTGTCACCGAAAATCCACTCAATTACTCTTATTTTACCACCCATTAGTCTGTTTAATTGTTCTCTTTCTAATTTATACGCCCTTTACAAGTGCCGCTTGACTTGCTCATGTGCGTTTGGGAATATCGCTCATGTCTTGTCAACTCTCTTAGCCGTCATTAAATTGCCTTTAATCGAGTTAAAAGTCATAAAATTAAACTAGATTACCAAAAAATCGTAATAATAATTATTAAAATTTTGAGAAAGAAATAAATTCAATGTGCGCATATGCATATCAACAATAAGTCACAAGTTTTTGTTTGATTTGCTGGATGCGGGGAGAAACGTCGCAGCAGGGAAGGAGGGGAGCTTACTCTCAAATTATATTTTGATCGGCTCTCTCTTCTTCCTCTCATTGCTGTGACTTCATACAGTCGGGTGCACCTGCACTTTGCATAACATTTTTTCTCTCGCAATTATGCATGCGTCTTGTGTGTGTACATACATACATACGTTTTGCAATGCATAAAGCATTTGACCATTCAGTCATATAGAAGTATTATAGTGGTTTATTTTATCAAAACTGTTAATGGTATTAACACTTAAAGAAAATATAAAAGGAGGGGCATTTTGTGATTTACTGGGATTTTTAAGCATTCGTATATAATTTTTTATCCCGCCAAATTTAACAGGTCGCTCTTCTAATATTTTTCGTGCTCTTATTATTGACAAATAGAGCTCAAAATTCTGTCATATGACAGTGTCCGTAGTGACGTCATAACTCTTTCTCTTTACGCTCTTTATTATTGTGGCCTTGAAATTCTTTGCAGTAGCATTAGCCTTGATCGAGTAAAGAAAACACGAGTTGAGATAGGCCATGGTTGATATTCCTTGTTGTCTTCTTTATTAAATATTGAAGTTCATGTACACACACATACATATGTATGTATATAGTAATTGATTTCTTTAATAATTATGCAAATAATATAATAGATCATAAAAAACATGTAGTTATGTAAAACATTGAAAAAAAACAAAATAGATTTAAAAAAAATTTTGTTTGCATCATCTAAACCTTAAATTGGTAAAAAACAAGAGAGAACGCTACAGTCGAGCAAGCCCAACAGTGTAATACCCTGTACCCAGGTAAACTTCCGTCACTGAGTTATATGCGCCCATAGCAGCAGCAAAAAGAGGAAGAAGAAGAGCGAACTTGTTGCTGCAGTTTGTGGGGGTTGTACTGGCGAGAATTTGTTTCGCTAATAACTTTTCTTAGAATTGACCGAATTGAATAAAATTGAACACCAGTAGACAATTATATATGAATAGTGTGTGCAAAGTTTTGTTTAGGTAGCATTTGAAATGTGGACGCTATTGACGAAATTCTGTAGCGGGGGAAGGGGGGGAAAATTAAAAAAAAAAATAAACTCGTCCTTACTCGGACCTAGGAGAATCTGGATGCCAACTTTGGTTATTCTAGCTTTTATAGTTTCTGAGATCCTCGCGTTCATCCAGACGGACGGACAGACGGACGGACATGTCTAGATCGATTTCTCTCGTCATGCTGATCAAGAATATATATACTTTATGGGGTCGGAGATGCTTCCTTCTGTATGTTACATACTTTGCACAAACCTAATATACCCTGTTTACCCTACGGGTACAGGGTATAAAAATAAAATAAATTTAGACTAGCAATCATTTCTTGCAACATAAAATCGTAAATATTATTAAATTACAGAAAGTAAATTTAAAATGTAAGAAAAAAACTGCTCACTCCTCTTCGAGAATCGAACTCACGCGCACCGTGTACGTGCAACCGAGGACTTATACGGCTTTGCCACGGACGTTTCACACACTCTGAAGTTCGGTTGCTTAATTTAAATGACACTAAAATATATATTGATGGAGGCATTTGAAACGTTTTTGCTCATGAGAAGGTAACTAGCCAAAACTTCGGAATATCTCCGTTGTTTATGGCAAACAAAAAAAACATATTATTATTATTTTTATTAAAGATATTGATTTAAGAAAATTATACGTGTGCGCGTAGTTGTTAGTGTGTGTAAATGTGTTCAGTACAAATTTAAACCAAAGCAGCAACAGCGACAACAGCTGCAGGCAGCGCTTGAGCTGCAATTACATTTATGGCTATAACTTCCGTGTTAATCGGCCAATCATTACTAAAATTGGCGTATACGTGATGATAACTAACTTGAGGTATTTGCCAAATTTGAGTTCGAAATTCCAAGAAGTAAGGGAGTTACGATTGGCGGGGAGAGGGGGAGGGAGGGAAATTCCAAAATACACATTTTCTGGGTATTCACATAAGGCACCTTGGACTGAAATTTGGTGTCCCTAGGTCTTATAGTCTCCGAGATATAGGCGATTATACGAATGGAAAATCGGGAAAACCCCCATAGGGGGGAAGTGGGGGGGAAAATCAAAAAAAAAAACAAACTCGTATAGAATACACACATAACGCATCTTTGTGCAAAATTTGGTGTCTCTATCTCTTATAGTCTCTGAGATCCAGGTGTTCATACGGACGGACAGACAGACAGACAGGGCTAGATCGATTCGTCTCGTCATGCTGATCAAGAATATATATACTTTGTGGGGTCTGCCACGCCTCCTTCTGCCTGTTACATTTTTCAGCTCCCGCAAACCTAATATACTCTTGTACATTTCATGTACAGAGTATAAATACTGTCTTGTTTGATCGTCTAAAATATTATAAGCATGCAAATGTTTAAGACAACAAATTCAAAACAATATTTTGAGTCATGTAAAAAAATATTTTTATCTATATCGTTAAATGCCTACTTTTTTGAAAATAGTACACGCATCTTTAACGATATTTATTATGCAATATCAAACAGACTTTCTTATATGAGAGCCCAAAATAATGCACGCATGCAAACACTTAAGGCAACAAATACAAAATTGGAAAAGTTTGTTTAATAGTGCAAAATAGAATATAAAATATTTTAAAGCCCAAACATATGTTTGTATGTATGTACGTTCCATATATATACATATATCTCTATATATATAAAACAGTTTGTCCTGACTGACTGACTGACTGACTGACTGACTGACTGACTGATTGGCAATCAACGCACAGCCCAAACGGTAAGAGCTAGGAAGCTGAAATTTGGACACAAGATCCCTCTTATAGTGAAAGTGAGCACTAAGAAGCGGTTTTGGAAAATTCGAACGCCAAAGGGGGGAAAACGGGCTCCAACGTTTGTATGAAAAATCTACAATTTTCATCCAATTAACTTCAAACTTAGTTTGTATACTCTCAAAAAGAATACAAGAAAAACTGTATACTTGGTTTTTCACCATTTTTCCTGGGGCATGAAAAAAGGGGGGTTTTCCGTGGAAATTGGAAAATTGAAACACAATCAACACCCCACAGCCCAAACGGTAAAAGCTAGGAAACTGAAATTTGGGCTCAAGTATCCTATCATGGTGTAGATGCGCACTAAGAAGGGATTTTGGAAAATTCGAGCTCCAAAGGGGGGAAAAGTAGCTCCAAAGTTTGTTTGAAAATTCTGCATTTCTGAATCGATCAACTTTAAATTTGGTTTTTATAATCTATAAAAGAATACAAACAAAACTGCATACTCGGTTTTTCGAAATTTGTGTTGGAGCTTGAATTATTGGGGTTTTAATATTTATTCATTTTTTCAAATGAAAAGTTTGTGTTATAAATTTTGTCCGATCGATTTCAAATTTGGGTAATATAATCTACGTAACTAAAATTACAACTTTGCATTTAACGATTTTTAAAATATGCATTTTACAAATGCAGGCAGAACAAACAATACAAAATATCAAACAGTTGGGGACAACTAAGTATACATACACACACACATACATATAGGCAGGGGGGACATTGCTCCCCTTAGAAAGAATTTCGCATTATAAATTACACCAGCACCATATGTATTACATACGTACATACATATATACATACGTCTGTATGTATAGTATGTACATATGCACATCAATAAGTATGTATGTACATACATTCTTATATACATATATAGGTTTGTATGTATGCAGTGGGCCATCGAACACTGTTGTTTAATTGTAATAAATAGTGTTCTATGTTTTCAAATCAAAATTTTTAAAACAACAACAACAAGTTATTGGCTCGCAAAACTTCTTTCGTTTTGATAATTTACGGCTGTTAATTGCATACGAAAAATGCCAAAAGTTTACAGTTACCGTACACACACAAATACATTTGTATGTATGTATGTACATATGTGTACAGTGAACAATCGAATACAGTATTATAATCAATATCTCTCAAACGATGTTTTTCGATGTATTTGTATTCGACATGTATTACGATATATCAACACAAGTATCGATATTTTCGATATATCGCATTTAATTTTATTATTGGGGTTTTAATATTTATTCACTTTTTCAAATGAATAGTTTGTGTTATAAATTTTGTCCGATCGATTTCAAATTTGGGTAATGTAATCAACATTATATCAACAAATTGGCATTCAACGATTAAAATATAGCAATATGTTTTTTACTTGCCATATATCAAATATCAAATAGTTGGGGACATCGCATACACACACTCACACATGCATACAACAAGCAACAGTTCGTGTCTATGTGTGCCCATGCATACATACATATGTACATGCATATGCATGTATGTCTGTATATGTATGTAGCATGTACATACAAAACAACAACAACAACTTTAAGTTGTTGGCTCGCACATCTTCTTTCGTTTTGACCATTTAATGTTAATTGCAAAGGCAAAACGCCAAAAGTTTACAGTTACCGTCGCTAAGCAACGACTGCGTAAGCGATAGTAAAGCAGAAACCGAATAACGGAGCTACGCATATTCTGCTTCGCATTGCGGGCAGATGTATGTATGTATGATTTGTTCTTATTGATCTCAATAAATAATTAGATTTTATTATTTAAATATTCTGCTTATTGCATTCAAACTTCGATATTTTGATGGTATCGGTGGCTTTTTGATCGTGGCTCATCGCTGCACGGCATTGACACGAGTGCCGTGTTTCATATTCCGAGTTTGTGCGTGACCATATTGACTCAATATGGCACGAAAAGGCTCAAAGGTGAATTTAAAATTAGGATATACCCTTATAATTATTCCCCCTTTTGTGCACATCGTCTATCTTAAAACGTTGCGTTATCTCTATATATAAAACAGTTTGTCCTGACTAATTGGTGATCAACGCACAGGCCAAACGGTAAAAGATGAAATTTGGACTCAAGTATCCTTTCATAGTATCCATCATAGTGTAGGAGCACACTAAGAAAGGCTTTTGGAAAATTCTAGCTCCAAAGGGGGGAAAACGAGCTTTAAAAAATATTAGTTATAGTGGTCATGTTCGTTGAACGAAATAGTTTGGCAAGAACAAAAATGTAACGGACTACTGAACTGAAATACCTTAAATGCCTTCCTACTGGTAACTTATAAGGTGAAAACATATGGGTAGGTTATTCACACACAAAATAAATACAATTGGAAACATTATATTGAGCCGGGTTAAGACGGGCAATACATGCTAGTATATATATATATATATATATATGTATGTAGGTACAAAATATACTTATGTATGTATATGCTTGTATGTATGTATATATGTACAAACTAAACATATGTATATGTTTGTATGTACGTACAAAAAATTTGCGCTCGCGACTTGTAACAATTTTACTTTAAATCGTTGTAAAAAACATAGATATTTTTATATCGTCGATTACTTAGAGTACTTATTACTCGATTTTTTCCGATGTTTTTTTGAACCCGATACATCGACGGTCATCCATGCTTTGGCAAAAACATCGAAAACTTACTTTTAAAATCAATTAAATAGCTAACGGAATCTTGCTGGAAACTCAGTAAATAGGAAACTTATATAAATAGCAAAAAAACAAGTAAAAAAACTAAAGTCGGGTGTCCCGACTTTGAAATACTCTATACATATGTTTACAATAATTATAGAAAATAAAAAAAATTAAGAAAATAAAAAAAAAATTTTATCGATTTTACCTTTCTCGGTATTTGAACTCACGTAAAGGGTGTATAATTGCACATTTACATAGCAATTGCGTCTGTGTGAGTGTATGTATGCCTATGCGCATCTATTCGTGTCTGTGTAAACATGTTTGCAGTCAACCAGCATCAACAACAGCCGCGGGCAGCGCTTGAACAGCGCTACAGCAGCAAATATATTTATGGCTATAACTTCTCTTTAAATCGGTCTATCATAGTGAAACTTGGCATACGGACACATAATAACCAACTGGGGGTATTTCCAAAATTTTAGTTCGAAATTTCAGGAATTACGGCAGTTAGAGAAAATCCCGATTTGCGTGGATGAGGGGGGAGGGAGGGAAATTCCAAAATATACATTTTCTGCGTATTCACAGAAGGCATCTGGGACTAAAATTTGGTATTATAGTCTCCGAGATATAGGCAATTATACGAATGGAAAATCGTGAAATAGGGGGGAAGTGGGGGGGAAAATCAAAAAAATAAAACAAACTCGTATAGACACATAACGCATCTTTGTGTAAAATTTGGTGTCTCTATCTCTTATAGTCTCTGAGATCCAGGTGTTCATACGGACGGACAGACGGACAGACAGACGGACAGACAGACAGATAGGGCTAGATCGGGTCGTCTTGTCACGCTGATCAATAATATATATACTTTGTGGGGTCTGCCACGCCTCCTTCTGCCTGTTACATTTTTCAGCTCCCGCAAACCTAATATACTCTTGTAAATTTCTTGTTCAGAGTATAAAAATCCATAAATACACATTTTGGTGGAAAACTCGTCATATGATATACAGTTTTTAAACTAAAAGTGACTTATTCACAAAATGTTCCTTTGAATGCTATATGATATGTTGAGGCATAATAAGAAATCCGTAAATAGATTTCAATGAGAAAATCATAATAAACCATAGAGTTTTCTAAGACTAAGAGTGATTTATTCACCAATCGTCCTTATGACAGTTATACAACATTCTGCTCAGATTGTGATGAACCTTCAGATTATGCTTAAGCATAATAAAAAATCCATAAATACACATTTTGGTGGAAAACTCGTCATATGATATACAGTTTTTTAATAGGAAATCCGTAAATAGATTTCAATGAGAAAATCATAATAAAACATATAGTTTTCTAAGAGTATTCACCAGTCGTACTTATGGCAGTGATATAACATTCTGCTCAGATTGTGATGAACCTTCAGATTATGCTTAAGCATAATAAACAAGTAAAAAAGCTAAAGTCGGGTGTCCCGACTTTGAAATACTCTGTACATATGTTTACAATAATTATAGAAAATAAAAAAATTAAGAAAATAAAAAAAAAATTTGACCGATTTTACCTCTCTCGGTATTCGAACTCACGTAAAGGGTTTATAATTGCACATTTACATAGCAATTGCGTCTGTGTGAGTGTATGTATGCCTATGCGTATCAATTCCTGTCTGTGTAAGCATTTTCGCAGTCAACCAAACAGCAACATCAACAACAGCCGCGGGCAGCGCTTGAGCAGCGCTGCAGCAGCGCTGCATCAGCAAATATATTTATGGCTATAACTTCTTGTTAAATCGGTCTATCATAATGAAATTTGGCATACGGACACATAATAACCAACTGGGGGTATTTGCGAAATTTTAGTTCGAAATTCCAAGAATTACGGGAGTTACGATTTGCGGGGTAGAGGGGGGAGGGAGGGGAATTCCAAAATATACATTTTGCGTATTCACATAAGGCATCTGGGACTAAAATTTGGTGTTCCTAGGTCTTATAGTCTCCGAGATATAGGCGATTATACGAATGGAAAATCGGGAAAACCCCCATAGAGGGGAAGTGGGGGGGAAAATCAAAAAATAAAACAAACTCGTATAGAATACACACATAACGCATCTTTGTGCAAAATTTGGTGTCTCTATCTCTTATAGTCTCTGAGATCCAGGTGTTCATACGGACGGACAGACGGACAGACAGACAGACAGGGCTAGATCGACTCGTCTCGTCATGCTGATCAAGAATATATATACTTTGTGGGGTCTGCCACGCCTCCTTCTGCCTGTTACATTTTTCAGCTCCCGTAAACCTAATATACTCTTGTACATTTCATGTACAGAGTATAAAAATCCATAAAAGTGACTTGTATAATCATAAGCTTTTTTATGATTCCAAATATGCGAAATTATGTTGGCGAAATAATTGCAAAATAAGCGAAAACGAAATTGTTCAATTTAAAAGAGGTGCACAAATGTTTAGCGATCGCCGAGATTTACAAAGTTTATGCTGGTAGACGGAAAGCTAAGCTTCTCCGTACCAGATGCGATAACGAAAAACGAACTTGACTTGCAGAGTTAGCGACAATAACTAGTACATATGTGGCGGCTGCGCAGCAGCCTATGCAAATTTATGACAAGCAACAAAAGGAAACGTTAAGTGCTCGGCTTGCTATGCAAAGCAAGTGACAAGAAAACGAGCACTTTGCATTGAGTTATTTACGTTACTTATTAACTATGATGTGCTGCTGGTTTTGGCTGTTTTTGGCCGGATGACCAAACATACTCCCCCTGTTGAAGAACCAGGGTCTTCAACAACATCTTGTTTCGGCAGCGGGCATAATTTGCGAACGGCTCGCCGAATGGTTCCAGTGGAAGTCCTCAATTCTGCAACTCTCGACACGCCATCTGCGCCGCTGATGAGGCTGACCACCCTTGCTAATGGCCATTTGAGGGGCGGCAAATTCTCGTCCTTGACCAGAACGACATCATCAATGGAGAGTCCAGGCTGCGACACTCGCCATTTTGAGCGCTGTTGAAGAAGCGTCAAGTATTCTTCACGCCAGCGAGCCCAAAATATCTGCTGGTAGTACGTCACGCGCTGCCATCGATCCAGCCGATTGAAATTGAGCTTCGTCAGATCAGGCTCAACGTACGTTGACAGCGGAGCAGCACCAAGAAAATGAGCTGGAGTCAAGACATCGAGATCTGCTGGATGTTCTGAAAGGGATAACAATGGGCGAGAATTAATAATTGCCCCGATATGGCATACAAGCGTGCGCAGTTCATCAAATTCGAGCAGCGATAGTCCAACGGATCTGTAGAAATGATGCTTGGCAGTCTTTACAGCCGCTTCCCATAGACCACCAAAGTGAGGAGAGCGCGGCGGAATGAAACGCCAATCAATACAGTCAGCAAGGCAAAATTCTTGCACAGCCTGCAGGTGCTCGCTGGATTCAAAAAGACGCTTTAGCTCAGCCATCTCGTTCCGTGCGCCAACGAAATTTGTAGCGTTGTCAGACCAGATCCTCGTAGGTCGACAGCGCGTCAAAATAAAGCGTTTAAGTGCGTTTAAGAATGCTCCGGTGGTTAAATCCTTCACCAACTCCAAATGCACAGCTTTGGTGGCGAAGCAAATGAAAATGCAAATATAGCATTTTATTGGTGCCTTATTGCGGACCTCGCTTTTGTAGAAAAACGGCCCACAAAAATCCACACCAGTGACCATAAAGGTATGTGAAGCATCAACTCGATCCTTTGGCAGGTCAGCCATAACATGCTCCACAAGACGAGGCTTGGCTCGAAAACAAATGGTGCATTTGCTGACTACGCTGCACACTGTTTTCCGACCGCCAATTGGCCAATACTGCAACCGAATTGAGGCCAGCAATGCACGAGGTCCAGAATGCAGATTACGGACATGGTAGTGCATAATGACTGAACGCGTGACTGGATGACGCCTTGGAAGTATAATTGGATGCTGGGCTTCAAAGTCGAGCGCAGAGTTACTTAGACGGCCACCAACGCGCATCAATCCAGAGCTGTCGAGAAACGGAGATAAAGAAAGACAGGAGCTAGACGATTTCAAAGTGTGTCCGGCCTGCAAGGTCTTGTATTCGTCCCGAAGCGTAGACATTTGAATTGAGCGCATCAACAGCAGTGTACCAAGACGGATGCAGTCCACCGATAGCCCAGGAATTCGTACACGGTGCAGGAACTTGTATACATATGCAAACACGCGCTGCAGCTTTCCAAATGTGTTAACATATTTGCATTGCTGTGCAATGTCTTCGCACAGTGTGGTGCTTACAAACACTTTAGAGCGCTGCTCAGGAAGCGACGAGACGGAATTGCAAGACTCTGGCCAAGAAGATTTATCTTTCGTCAGAAATGCGGGACCATGTAGCCACAAGTTGGACTGGACTAATTCGCTGGGCAAAGCTCCACGTGAAAGTATGTCCGCAGGATTCAAATCGGTTGGAATATATCGCCATTCCATGCCAGAGGTCAACTCTTGAATAGTTGCGATGCGATTGGAAACGAAAATTTGAAACCTGGATGGCTCGCTGCGAATCCAAGATAGCGCTACTGCAGAATCAGACCAACAATAAAACTTGCAGTCGAATAACTCCATACGAGATATTTCGTTTATGAGTTGTGCCAGCAAAACGGCTCCGCACAACTCTAGTCGGGGCACGGTCAACGATTTGAGCGGCGCCACACGAGATCTGGAACACAGCAGCTCCGCACGAGATTGGCCTTGCGTGGTCGAAATGATGTAGACGCAAGCTCCATAGGCATCTATGCTGGCATCACTAAAACCATGCACTTCAATGGAAACACCAGCAGAAAGTGCAAGCCTTGGAAATTTCAGCTGCTTTGTGCGCTCAAAATCTGCAATAAGATTATGCCAAGATGTTGTCAATGATGCTGAAAGGCTTTCATCCCAATCAAGCCTTTCTCTCCAAAGCGCCTGCAGGAATATCTTAGCCTTTGCGATTACTGGTCCAATAAGGCCAAGCGGATCATAAAATCTGGCAATAGTTGACAAAACAGTGCGCTTGCAAATTCGACCAGATGTCAATGCTGGCAGAAACGTGAAAATGAATAAATCCGTCGCAGGATCCCACGACAGTCCCACGACAGTCGCTGCCATCATCAAACTTAACTAGAGTTTCTTTGTCTTCTTCCGGAACTTGTTTGAGCACATCAGGATTGCTGGAGCACCACTTCCTTAGCTTGAAATTAGCCTTGGCAAGTAGCCCTGTGGTTTGCCTCATAATTTCTGTTGGAGCACCATGTATAGTTTTTAAGTCTCTCTGTTGCGCTCTCTATCGCGCCCTTTACTGCGCTCTCTTTGTGCATTACCTTTTTTATGCCGGCCCGCTGACTTGTAGCGGCAGCAGGCAAAATGACTTGCTAAATAATTCTCGCACATTCAACATCGTTTTGCACAATTACCAAGCCATTAAAAGCCATATTAATAATCAAAGAACACCGCGTCTCATTTAATAAATAGTTAAATCTTGTTGTTAAAATCGCTAAAAAGCTAGCGATTTTTCATTGGCGCCCGAGCAGGGACATCGGTTTTCAGAAGATTATTTCCTCGTTTGTTTGCGGTCTTTGTGGCTTGGTTTTTGTGCGCGGTCGTGTGATTACCTCGGTTGATTATACTCTGTACATGAAATGTACATATAGTACGTGTGTGCTTATGCCTACTCAATTTTTGGCACTTGATTTATTTTGTGCAACAACATTACATACACAAATTATATTATATACATACATATACACACATACACCACACCTTGCATAAATTAACATAATTATACACCCTCATAAACATAACTACTAACAAAACCTCGAGGCAAAACAAACCACAACAATTAAAAAAGGGCTACTAAGCTGATTTTTAACATAAACAAATATTTTAAAGTTATTTTGTTTCTATTGTGTTGGTTTTTTGGTGAAGATTTGTTGCATCAGCTGCACACATACAACCATAGCTTTGTTGTTGCTTGCGCCGCTAGCGTAGCAAAAGAATTTTGTCGCTCTCTCCTTTGTGCGCGCCTTTTATCGGTTACACTTGTCGCTGGGCCAACGAACTTCCCCCCGCTACCCGTTTGGATTAGCGTTGCCTACAAGCGTGCTTGCGGTAATCGACGCCTATTTTCTGAGTACAGCTGAGACTGCTTGCAGATTTCGTTGTTGTTTGTGCGGTCGCTTGGACTGCTACTTTGCTTGCGTGCATACTGTATTGAGTGCGTGTGTACGTAATCTGCGTGCATTTCAGTTTGTCTCTTGCTGTTTTAGCGCGTTGTTATTTGCGAGGGCTGTTAGGAAAATTCGCAGCTAAATCTAGTTCTAAACTAGTACAATGCTTGCAGAAATTTGATAAGGTTAGCGCTGACATTGCTCGTATGAGAACAGCATTTCAGTTAAAGACAATTTCGTTTGAGCAAACAGAACTCGAGTGTCGTCTCGAGCTGTTAGAAGATTACATAAAGAAAGCTATGGCGCTTCAGGCAGATTTGGATAGTCTCAATCCAAGTAACGATAGTAGAGGGCCACTTGAGGATTTGTGCATTTCAACAAAGGCGTTGTATGTGAAGGCAACGAAACATAAAGATTACCTAAAGAAAGCTATGGCGCTTCAGGCAGATTTGGATAGTCTCAATCCAAGTAACGATAGTAGAGGGCCACTTGAGGATTTGTGCATTTCAACAAAGGCGTTGTATGTGAAGGCAACGAAACAAAAAGTTGAAAGTCAGACTTCTCATGACTGTTCTATGATGGCCAGTCAACGGTCCCAGTTACCCAAAATGCGGCTGCCTACATTCAGTGGAAAGCATGCCGAATTTAAGAATTTTATGTGCTTATTTGAAAGCCTAGTTCATGACGATCCTTCGTTGACCAACGACGAGAAGTTTAATCATTTGGTGTCGTGCTTGTCAGGTGAGGCTCTAGGAGTTGTGAAACCGTTTCAGTTAACGGACTGCAATTACTTAAAAGCCATTGCTAGCCTCAAGTCTGTGTACGACAACAAATGTTTGATATTTTTCGACACTATCTCGCAATTGTTTGACATCCCAAGTATGACCAAACCTAATGCGTCTACTTTGCGGTCCATCATTGACACTGTTTCTGCCATTTATGCGTCTTTAACTTCGTTGGGAAGTGAAAAGGACATCTCAAACGCAATGATCATACATATGGTTATGGCAAAAGTTGATCATGCAACCAAATCTCGTTTTGAGGAACAGCTCGATTATGACAAGTTGCCTTCTTGGGATGACTGCGCTAAGCAGTTAAACAGGTGTTACCAATATTTAGCGGCTGAAGAGACAACTCGGGTTCCAAATAAACCGCGAGTAGAACCTGCAAGAAATAGTAAAGCTTCGTTTTCTTGCACAAAGGGTCCTTCAAAGCCTTCAAAAACCGGTTTCGAAGTGCACATATTGTGGTTCTGCGGATCACAATATTTATTCTTGCCCTTCCTTCGGTTCTATATCTGTTATGCAGCGATTTGAGTTTGATAAGACTCAAAAAATGTGCCTCAATTGCTTGAATGTGGGTCATGTAGTTTCCAGTTGCAAGGCTTCCAAATGTCGGGTGTGTTCAAAACCACACCATTCGTTGTTGCACAGATACTCTGTAGCTGTGCCAAATTCACCCGCTTCACACGCAGTCGCACCTCCAGAAGCGTACTTAGGTCACGTTTTAAGTGCCGATCAAGTAATTCTTGCCACAGCAGTCGTAAAAATTAAAGATAGATTCGGCCATTACCATCCTGCTCGTGTGTTACTTGATGGCGGCTCACAGTTGAACCTCATGACTGAGAACCTTGCGAAGCGCCTTCGATTAAAGCGTAAAGACACAGCTGTGAGTATCGTAATGGCAGGTGGAACCACTACTGGTAGTAGGCACAAGGTGTGCGCTGATATTCAATCTCGTTTGAATTCTCACAGCTTTGGCACTGATTTTTGGGTTCTTAAATCCATATCAACTTGTCAGCCTGGTAACTTCGTGCCCACATCGAATTGGAAAATACCCGCAAACCTTGAGTTGGCTGACCCAGAATTCTATAAGCCAGCCAAGGTTGATATTCTCCTAGGCGCTGAACTTTTTTACAAGTTATTATGCGTTGGGCAAATCGAGCTCAATTCTTGTCTTCCATTGTTGCAGAAGACATTGCTGGGATGGGTTGTTGCTGGAAGATATACAGGACAAATACCTCCTCAACAATTCAGCGTTAACGTTACCGCTCAAGTTAATGATTGTTCTCTCGACACCTTAGTTCAATGCTTTTGGGATCTCGATCGGAGCCCAAATGAGTCGAAGGCTGTGCGCCAGACAGCTGAACAAAGGGCCTGTGAAGCTCACTTCACCAAATCAGTACAGCGCCTGTCTTCAGGACGTTTTCAAGTCGAACTTCCGTTCAAATCCGATCCCGCTGTACTAGGGCTTTCCTTTCAAACTGCTGAAAGACGATTTCTGCAACTTGAGCGCAAACTCGCAAGAGACAAAACTCTCCATGACATGTACCATGACTTCATGAGAGAGTATAGTGATCTCTTGAATCTCCTCCTCCAGGACAGCACTACTATATTCCTTATCAGTGTGTCCTGAAGCCTGAAAGCACCACAACCAAATTGCGTGTAGTGTTTGACGCTTCTAGTAAAACGTCAACGGCTCTATCATTAAATGACACTTTAATGGTTGGGCCGACTATTCAGAGGGAGCTTTATTCAACACTTGTAAATTTTCGGTTGAATAAATATGCAATTACTGCCGACATCTCAAAGATGTACAGGCAAATAAACGTGTCTGAAAAAGACAGAAATTACCAGCTCGTTCTTTGGCGAGAAAGCGCCTCTCATGAGCTGCAGTCCTTTAAGTTGAACACTGTCACATACGGGACTGCGTCAGCGCCATTTTTGGCTGTGCGCTCGTTGTTTGAATTGGCAAATATTTATGCTCGATCTCACCCTGTAGCTTCAAATGTCATTAAAAATTGTTTTTATGTTGACGACATGTTGGCAGGAGCAGATTCTGTAGATGAGCTTAAAGAAATCGAGAGGTACTAGATTCCGGAGGGTTCCCTTTGGCAAAGTGGGCATCAAATTGTCAGGCCTTGTTCGGTGATGATGGCAACATCATCGAAAAGGCAATTAAGTTTGACGACTCTACCTCAGTCAAAACGCTTGGAATGCGCTGGGCCCCTCAAGATGATGTATTTCGGTACCATCTAGATGTGGACAGCTTTATTTCGTTAAAGCCAACAAAACGAAACATCTTGTCGGTAGCGTCTCGTCTGTTTGACCCACTTGGGCTGTTGTGCCCCATCGTCACTGCTGCAAGAGTTGTGGCGGTTAAAACTAGAGTGGGATGAAACTATTCCAACGAGTATGCATACTTCGTGGAATAAGTTCGTTGAGACTCTGCGTGATCTACACAAAATTCAGATTCCGCGATACGTTTGCCTAAACGTTTATGAGACGTTATGAGTGCAAATTCATGGTTTCGCAGACGCCTCAAGTCAGGCATACGGTTGTTGCATATACATTATTACTTGCAACAATGATAGCGTAGGCGTTTCGTTGCTTACAGCCAAATCCGGAGTGGCACCACTCAACGTAAAGACGATTCCTCGACTCGAGTTGTGTGCGGCACTCTTACTAGCGAAACTCTGGCAGCATGTTTGCGCCACGCTGAGTAAGTTTGTTATAGAAAGTGTAAACTTCTGGTCAGATTCTCAGATAGTGTTGTATTGGTTGGAGAGAGACTCATCCACGTTGTCCACATTCGTGGCAAATAGAGTGGCTGAGATCCAAGAGGCTTCTGAGAATACTGTTTGGCGTCATGTGCCTACAGACTGCAACCCTGCTGACCTAGTTTCTCGTGGAACTGATATAGACGAAATTGTATCGTCACTGTGGTTTAAGGGCCCTAATTTTCTAAAGCTCGGTGAAAATGATTGGCCCAATCTTCACCATGTTGAATTATCGTCAGACGTTAAGGCATCTGAAGATAAAAAGAATGCGACTGTACTTACAGTCATGCGATCAGACCTAGAGTCAAATTGCATACTGGACCTTATGTTGAAACTGTCGTCCTTTCCTAAATTAATTCGGATATTGGCATATGTTTTGCGATTTTGCTACAGGAAAAATCGCAGTGATTCTTTAATTGTGTCAGCTTTAGAACGAAGATTATCGTTTTTTAAGCTGATTGAAGTGCTGCAAGCTGATATATACAGCCGTGAGATCAAGTCTCTACAAAGGTCGGCGCCACTTCCCCCACTGTGTGTTGCATGGTCCAATTCCTTATGACGCAAAATTTCCGCTATTACTGCCTAAAGATGCACCAATAGTAGCATTGTATATTCGGCATTTACACCTCAAGCACTATCATGCAGGTGCAAAGGTATTAATTGGGCTTCTTAGGAAACAGATCTGGGTGGTGAATGCTCGTAGTGCTTGCTCAGCAGTTGTACGTAATTGTGTACACTGCTTCCGATACAAGCCCAAGTTGTTACGGGCAAATAATGGGAAATTTGCCAGGTGATCGCGTTCGAGAAGGTCGACCGTTTAGGGTTTGTGGGGTCGATTTTTGCGGTCCTTTCCATGTAAGCTACCGCATACGAGGAAGACCGCCCGTTAAAAATTACGTCGCCGTGTTTGTTTGTTTTGCCTCGGAGGCCGTTCACCTCGAGCTGGTAACAGACCTATCGACTGACGCCTTTCTTAATGTTTTCAAAAGGTTCATCGGGAGACGCGGCCTGCCGGAGACGGTTTACAGCGACAACGCGACCAATTTTGTAGGAGCGAGCGGCGTGCTGAAGGAGCTGACGTCGGCGTTCGAGAGGAGCAAAGCCGCCTTGATGGACTTAGCGGTAGAGCGAGGGATCGATTGGCGGTTCATTCCTCCCAGGGCTCCCCACTTCGGAGGACTGTGGGAAACAGCGGTGAAGGCGGCGAAGGCTCGTCTAGTCAGGGGCGCAGGCAACGCGAACCTGACCAGAGACGACCTGGAAACGCACCTGGTGGACGTGGAGGCAATTCTCAACTCCAGGCCTATGGTGGCAAGCGGCAGCGATCCCAACGATGGAGAGGTGCTCACTCCGGGCCACCTGCTCATCGGACAACCGCTTCTTACTCTGCCGCACGAAGGCGTGCAAGAAGGGTCTTTGAGCAGAGCCGGGTCCGGATTTTTGAAGCGGTGGCGGCAGCTGTCGGAGCTCAAACTGCAGTTTTGGCGCAGGTGGTCCAAGGACTACCTGCTCAGCCTGCAGCAACGGACGCAGTGGGCCAAAGGCGAGGCCAACCTGGACGACGGAGCAGTGGTGCTCGTCCACGACGACAACGCCCCCCCACAGAAGTGGCTCATAGGGCGCGTAGTGGGCGTGATTTCCGGCGAGGACGGCAAAGTGCGGGTGGCCGACGTACGAACCAGGACCGGCACTATTAGGCGACCAGTCCACAAGTTGGCGGTGCTCCCAATGGACTTGAAAGACCGCTAGTCTTTCAACGGGGCCGGAATGTTGGAGCACCATGTATAGTTTTTTTGTCTCTCTGTTGCGCTCTCTATCGCGCCCTTTACTGCGCTCTCTTTGTGCATTACCTTTTTATGCCGGCCCGCTGACTTGTAGCGGCAGCAGGCAAAATGACTTGCTAAATAATTCTCGCACATTCAACATCGTTTTGCACAATTACCCAGCCATTAAAAGCCATATTAATAATCAAAGAACACCGCGTCTCATTTAATAAATAGTTAAATCTTGTTGTTAAAATCGCTAAAAAGCTAGCGATTTTTCAATTTCTATGACTTCGTTTGTAGAAGCACCACCAGTGATTAAATCATCAACATAAAAATCGCGGCGCAAGATATCGGAGCCAATAGGAAATAGCTCATGCTCATCTTCAGCCAGCTGATGCATAGTGCGAACGGAGAGAAACGAGGCAGGCTTTGTACCGTAAGTGACGGTATCAAGACGGAAAACTTGAATAGGCTTTTGAGGCGAGTCACGCCATAGAATGCATTGAAAATAGCTATCCGGATTTGATACTCGCACGCAGCGGTACATCTTGCAGATGTCTCCTGTTAAAGCGATAGGAAACGTGCGAAATCGAAGAAGCGTGTTTGCGAGCTTTGACTGAATGGAAGGACCAGCCATTAAGATGTCATTTAAAGAATGACCAGAGGATGTGGATGCGGAACCGTCAAACACGACTCTCAACTTTGTCGTTGTGCTGTCCTCCTTCAGAACGCAATGGTGCGGAAGGAAATACTTGCACAAATTTAGCGAAACTGGCGATACAAGCGACATATGACCCAACTCTAAATACTCCTTAATGAATGCAGAGTACTGTGCTTTGAGAAGTGGATTGCGTTCTAACTTTCGCTCCAAGTTTATGAACCGACGATAGGCTTGCGTATAGGAATCGCCAAGCAGATCTGTGCTGAACTTTACAGGCAATCGGACGGAATACTCGCCAGTACGCAGGCGCCTGTAATTAGCCTTGAAATGCTCCTCGCAGTCGAACTCTTCTTTTGTAAGTTTTACAGCCGGATCGACACCACTTTCGAGTTCCCAAAAAGAGCGAACCATCTGCTCGATTCGTGTATTGCAATCCTGTGTAGACGGAGACTTGGATGCAACCAAAGCAGATTTCTGACGCTGCGAGCCACCTCCAGTAACTATCCAGCCCAAACGAGTCTTTTGCAGAAGTGGCAGGCCATCAGCCAGTTTAATCTGACCTACGCACAACAACTCGTAGAATAAATTGGCACCGATAAGCATATCAATTTGCTGTGGCTTGAAGAACGCCGGATCAGCTAAGCGGACATTGCTTGGTATATCCCAATGAGATATGTCAACCGTGAAATTTGGTTGGCTCTCAGTAATGGAAGGAGCGACCAAAGCAGTAATATTTGCGGAATAGTCAGTGACCAATGATTGCAAGCATAAGTGCACAGTGCAACCATCAGACTTGAAACTGACGTCACCAAGACCAGACACAGAGGCCGACGACTTGGTCTTTCGAAGTTGGAGCCGGTGAGCGAATCGCGAAGTTATAATGTGCAACTGTGATCCGGAATCGAGCAGTGCACGGCAGGGTACCCAAGTCCCGGCGCGATTTTGAATGCTGATGACAGCGGTGGCCAAGAGCACAACATCTGAGTCGAGATTTTGGGCAGGCAATGAAGCTAGCGATGATGGCGAAACAGCTGCGAGAGCGCTACGTGGCAGTAACAATGAAGACGGCCGCGAGTGTAAGTCAGAAGCGGACGATTGCTCAGGCATCAAATTTACGGCAGCTGAATTATTAAAATGCAATAAACTGTGATGTTTGGCGCCACAGGTTCTGCACGATCCAGAATTGCAAGTTCTCATTCTGTGTCCCTTTCTAAGACAATTTATACACAGAGAGAGGCGTTTCGCTTCCTTTAAACGAAGTACAGGCGACAAATTACCAAAAAGTGGGCAACTGTATATTTCGTGTGCATTATTGTCACAAAACAGACAACCATTTGCAGATGGGTTAGTGGCGACAAACGAGCGTTTGGTGTTAGTGTTTTTATTCTTTCCCACCTGATAATTCGACGAATATGATGCCATTGCATGCTCGATGTTTTCCAATTTTTGGCACCTGCTATCCAAGAACGTCGCAAATTGCTCCCATGACGGTATAACGTTTAATGGGGCGGCTTCCTCCCACTTTGCCTGCGTCGCAGCATCCACCTTGCCCAAAATTGTCTGAACGACGATGCTGCCAGCTACATCTTGCATATTGCCCAAACTCAACAGTGCACGCATATTTGCGTTGACTTTGTCGGACAACTCTCGCAGCTTGCTTGTAGTTTCAGCCTTTTTAATGCCCAAAATCTCGGAGATGTGTGCCTGGAAAATAAGACGCTTATTGTTAAACCGCTTGTCGAGTAGGTCTAACGCTACTGAATAATTTGCACCACTTATCTCAAGCGCACGAATCGTGTCCAACGCAGATCCTCTTAAGCTTGACCTCAAATGCTGCAACTTTTCCACATCGGAGAGATCTGGATCCTTGGCGATCACTGATGTGAACATCGAAGCGAAATCTGCATATTCAGTATATCCACCACTGAATGTAGGCAACTTAAGCTCAGGCAAACGAGACCGAGTTATCACAATGGTAGACTGATCATCTTGCCGAAGCGTCGAACACGGCGGCGCGCCAGATTGCATCCTTTGTATTGCATTTAGCAGGCGGCCCTCCAAGCAGACCACCAGCTCAGCAAAGTTGCAGCGCAAACTGCTGCCAATCTCGTCAAAGTCCAGCTCCTCTAATTTGTCATGCACCAAATTAAAAGAGGCCTGAATACTTTGCAGCATTTCCACACGTTTTCGCAGCTCACTTTCTGAAATATTGTCAATTTCACAATAATTTATTTTATTTTGAATAGAAAGCGCCCACGCATATAATGATTGCGCCTTGCGCTTATAAAACTCAACACTATTGCTCGTAGCCTGCACTGCATTGCCCACAGCTGTTGACGTCGAAGCTGTTGGCGCAAGCGTCGCTGCATCAGCTACGTCAGCAGCAGCTGATGCGACAGCTTGGAAGGCGCGCATTTGACCGTCGCTCTCAGACATTATGAACGCGAGAGAGAACCGAAAACCGAAAATAGCAGAGATAAATAACGCGCGCGAATAACTGTTTTATCTGCTGATGTTCGTTGCCCTCAAAAACGTCGCTTCACACGGCTGCTTATTGGCGGTACAGTAGGCACTATGAACTTATACTTTTGCACTTATGTACTTGAATATTTTTTGTGTACAATGAACTCAATTATGTACGCTTTGTTTTTTAACGCGATTAAGCAAGGTTTTGTGGAATTATTAATCACGTCGGGGTCACCAAAATGTATAATCATAAGCTTTTTTATGATTCCAAATATGCGAAATTATTTTGGCGAAATAATTGCAAAATAAGCGAAAACGAAATTGTTCAATTTAAAGGAGGTGCACAAATGTTTAGCGATCGCCGAGATTTACAAAGTTTATGCTGGTAGACGGAAAGCTAAGCTTCTCCGTACCAGATGCGATAACGAAAAACGAACTTGACTTGCAGAGTTAGCGACAATAACTAGTACATATGTGGCGGCTGCGCAGCAGCCTATGCAAATTTATGACAAGCAACAAAAGGAAACGTTAAGTGCTCGGCTTGCTATGCAAAGCAAGTGACAAGAAAACGAGCACTTTGCATTGAGTTATTTACGTTACTTATTAACTATGATGTGCTGCTGGTTTTGGCTGTTTTTGGCCGGATGACCAAACATGACTTATTCACAAAATGTTCCTTTGAATGCTATATGATATGTTGAGGCATAATAAGAAATCCGTAAATAGATTTCAATGAGAAAATCATAATAAAACATATAGTTTTCTAAGAGTATTCACCAGTCGTACTTATGGCAGTGATATAACATACTGCTCAGACTGTGATGAACCTTCAGATTATTCTTAGGCATAATAAACAAGTTGTATGGGCATTTCATGCCTTTATACTTAAGTATAGATTTAAGTTTGTTGAAATAATCTGAATTGTAGATATAAGTTGTTTGAATTATTGAATTGTAGTCTTAAGCCGTTTGTAAGTAATTAGTTGTAAGCGCTCATAAATGTTAATTTGTAATAATAGCTGTTTATGTTAGTCTCTTGGTCGCTGTTAAGTTAATGTCCACATTATGTTATGCGTATGCTAAGCCTTGCATGGCTAGCAATAAAGCACTTGAAAATTGGAAGTCTATTTGTGCAGTTTACTTTCTTTCGTTTCGGTGCTCTTCAGTGCATACACAAGCCAGTGCGTTCGTGCATATAAGTACAAGGGTACTTTTATACACACATACATCTTTGATTTGATCGTCGCGACGAGGGACCCCTTCACTTTGCCTACCGGCAACTTTGGATGATCTGGGCGATCATTTTGGCGCCCCCGGGTGGACTCATCGTGGTGACTTGTTGGACACTGGACATTGGGTCTGGAGTCATTCCTGCCATCTGGTTGTGTGTTCTGGAGATTTGGTTTGGAACTTTCCTATTTGCGGTAGCTGTTTGATTGGAATTGCCACATACATATGTACATCCATATGTTAATTGTCTATAAAGGCACATATGTATGTGAGTGTATGCGTTCAATGCTTTCGCATGACTAGGCCGCAATTTACATGTTGGCATTCGATTTGTTGTTTGTACCATATACATACATACAGTAAACTTTTAAATAAATAAAGTTTAATATACATTTGTTGGTACATGAGTGCATAATTTTCATTTGGTCGTACATACATGCAAATTTGCCAACATACATACATACATACATGTATATATACACACATATATAAATACCTATTTATATACATTTGTGCTTGTACATATGTTCATATAACTGCTGTACTTTGGACATTTATTATACCAACGTACCGCAAGAATTTGAAAGCGCCAAAGTTAGAGTTCAGCGTGCCTTTCTTCTGTGCCGTTTGATTTTGGATTCTGCCTTTTGCGCTCTCTTCGTTATTGCCGCACTGGTCTAGCAACTGCAAGCTAGAGACAATTTCGCTTGCTTGTGCATTGTTGTTGCTGGACTAATTGCTAATTGTGCTGTGGTTCTTGTTGTTCTAATTGTTCTTTGCGCTGCTTGCGTTGCTTGCAAGTTCAGCCGTCGACGTGCGTCGCTCAGCTAGCGTCGACGTCATTCGTTTCCCTTACGGACATATTGTTGTTGCGTGGGTTCGCTGCTATCGTGCAGTATGTATTTGTTCAGCATTAATTCTAACAGCTGCGCGTCTCTCGCCTCTGTTATTTGTCAGCTGCTGTTAACATAGTTGCGTACATACATAGGTTTATACGTGCGTACAGTGCTGGCCACAACTGTAGACATTACATTTATTTACCATACAAAGTTAAACCTTTGCGCCTGCGCTTTCTTGCCAACAGTGTATACATTTGTGTATATTTTTGTGTATATTGTGTATATTTTTCTGGACATAGTCCAATTATACATTTATACACTTTTAGTCTTGTGCAAACATTTAAAGACTCGCTACAAACATGCCATCAAAACGCAGCAAGCAAACTTACGGCAAGCTGTCGGATGATTTGGAGTCGAGCAAGTTCGATGCATTATTGCAATCACACAACAATGTTGTCAGAGATATAGAACGCATTAAAGATTCCGTGCAAAATGCCACTAAGCCCATTGAGTCTGTTGAAATGGAGTGCCGGTTGAAAATTTTAACCAGATATATTGACAGAGCGTTCAATCTGCAGGAAGAGTTGGATCAAATCGATCCGGCCTTAGCCTCAAGAGCAGATTTAGAAAATTTGTGCGTCACGACAGAGACGCTGCTCATGAGCAAAGGTGTTCGGCCTAAGCCTCATAGGGATAGCCTGGCAAACTCTACAATGTTTGGATCAGGCTGCCATAGCAAGCAGCTGCCGTCGATGAAACTCCCAAAAATCAGTGGCGATTATTCGGAGTACAAAAATTTCATTGGTCTGTTCGAAAACTTGGTTGACCATGACGCATCTCTGACGAACATAGAGAAATTTAATCACTTGCTTTCTTGTTTGGACAAAGAAGCGCTTGGCACAGTCAAAGCTTATCAAGTGACTGATGCCAATTATCCAAAGGCGCTAGCAGCATTAAAACGAGTGTATGACAATAGTTGCCTAATCGTTTTCGACAGCGTGTCCAAGCTGTTCGAATTGCCCAAAATGCAAGGGTCGTCTGCTTCATCTTTGCCCTCCCTAATAGATAATGTGAGGGCAATTTATGAATCGCTGTTGTCATTGGGTGATGAGAAGCAAATAGCAAACGTCATTCTCATACATTTGGTTATGGGTAAAGTTGACTCCATCACTCGATCCAAATGGGAAGAGGGCCTTGACAACAGTCAACTTCCATCTTGGGAAGAATGCGAGGCCACTCTTAATAAACGCTACCAGCATCTGTCTGCTGAGGAGGCATCGTCTGGCCGGCCTAAGAAGCCAAGTTCCGATGGGTCAAAAAGGAATGGTAAAACGGCGTTGGCAGTAGCACAACCAAGTTAGCAATTGACCCCTAAGTGTCCGTTTTGTCAGTCGAATGACCACAAGTATGTCCTCAATTTTCAGCGATCGCTAGAGATGAGCGTTTTAAATTTGTGAAACGGGTCCAGTTGTGCATAAACTGTTTGCGAAAAGGTCATACGACTAAATCCTGCAAGTCTGGTTGTTGCAGAGTCTGTTCGAAGCCGCATCACACGCTCTTGCACAAGTACAAATATAGTTCGAACATTTCGCAAGCTGCGGCTTCTAGTCACACGTTGGTACCACAATCGGCAGTACCAACGCAAACGTCGGCGGTAAACCACGCCACGAGAGTGACTGACCAAGTGATCTTAGCAACAGCAATTGTTAAGGTAATGGACCAGTCAGGTTCCTACCAATTAGCCAGGGCACTTTTAGACTCTGGTTCGCAGGTCAATTTTATGACCGAGGACTTGGCCAGAGTCCTAAAGCTTAAGAGGGAGCGCAAAGACATTTGTTTATTAGGCATAGGCAAACGAAAGTCTGAAGTACGTTATATCGTTCAAACTTCTGTAGCTTCTCGAATTGACAAATTTGAGCTGACGGCAGAATTTGCAGTGTTGAATAACATTTCGTCGTACCAGCCTGAAAAACTGGTAGTAGACGTTGACGTGCCTAACGGTTGTGAATTGGCAGATCCGCAATTCCATCGGCCGCAACGCATAGATCTGCTACTTGGGGCAGATGCATTTTTTGATTTGCTACGAGAAGGGAAAATAAAGGGTACCAGTGACTCGCCGGCTTTGCAATTTACGGCACTTGGCTGGATTGTAGCTGGCCGTTGCCGTTCTGCGGGGTCAACTGAGCTGCCGTCAACATCGCTCGTGAGCTTAAATCAAAGCTCTTCGTCAAATCCAGAATGTCAGGAACTAGATAGTCTCATCCGTAAATTCTGGGAGTTGGAAGAAGTTCCAAATTTGTCCGATCAGAGTTTGTACACCCCAGAACAAGTGCTTTGCGAGAAAACATTTCTCGAATCGGTCAATCGCTTACCCTCGGGCAGGCTGACTGTTTCGTTGCCATTCAAATCCAGTCCCAAAAGTCTCGGAAATTCGTATGAGACAGCCTTAAGGCGGTTTTTGGCTCTGGAAAGAAGAATGGCAAAGCAGCCTGATACACAGTCGATGTACATTACCTTTATGAAAGAGTACATTTCGTTGGGCCATATGAGTGCCATTGAGAACAGTGTACCGAGAGAGCCGCATTATTTTATACCGTACCAATGCGTGCTAAGGCCACAAAGCACATCAACAAAGTTGAGAGTCGTTTTCGACGCGTCTAGCAAGACGTCGTCACAATTGTATTTAAATGACATCCTGATGGTTGGTCCAACCATACAGCCATGTCTCTACTCAACATTGTTGCGATTTCGACTTCATCCATTCGCCCTGTCGGCAGACATTGCAAAAATGCACCGACAAGTCGAAATCAACGAATCGCATCGCAATTTCCAACTTATTATTTGGAGAAGCAACTCCACTGAACCACTCCAATTGTATCGTTTAAACACGGTAACATACGGTACTGCTTCGGCACCTTTTTTAGCAATTCGTTGCTTAAAGTACCTGAGTGAGGTACATGCGATTTCGCATCCTTTGGCATCAAAGTCGCTGGCTAGCGATTTCTATGTAGATGATCTGCTATCTGGAGCAGACACAGTGGAAGAATTGCGAATGCTACGGAATGAGCTAGTTTCAGTGCTCGAATCATTCGGTTTCACCCTAACGAAATGGGCATCAAATTGTGAAACATTTAAAGCGTCGCCTTCTGACGAAATGGTGATCGGCCATCAGGAGGATACGAAGACGTTGGGGCTCATTTGGAGCCCGCGTGAAGACGTTTTTAAATATTCGATGTCGAACATGTCGATAGACATTGCCCCCACCAAGCGCTCGATTTTATCGTTTATATCCAGATTATACGACCCTCTTGGTTTACTTTGTCCGATTATCACTCGACCAAAAATTCTGATGCAAGAAATTTGGCTTCAAAAATCCGCTTGGGATGACCAAATTCCCGACCATTTACTGTCCGACTTGCAGTCAATTGCGCAGTCATTTTGTGAGATTGAAGCTATACGCATTTCCCGATATGTCGGCGTCACCAAAGGCACAAAATGTCAGGTTCATGGCTTTGCCGACGCATCGACAAGGGCTTATGGGTGCTGTATTTACCTGCGAATTGAGCGAGAACACACAGTAACTGTGAATTTGCTGACTGCAAAGTCGAAGGTAGCGCCTCTGAAGACAAAGTCGGTGCCACGCTTAGAATTGTGCGCAGCACAGTTGCTAGCAAATTTGTGGGAGAAACCTCGGCATCTTCTCCATGTGCCTGTTGACCAAATCGTATTTTGGTCTGATTCAGAGGTAGTCCTGCATTGGTTGCAAACTCATCCTTCACATTTGAATACATTTGTCGCCAATAGAGTTGCTTCCATACAGGAATTGACATCAGACGCCACTTGGCGCCATGTACCGACTGCAGAAAATCCAGCTGACTTAACTTCGCGTGGTTGTACCACTGCAGAATTGATTGATTCACATTGGTTTGGTGGTCCAAAGTTTTTACAGAATGACCAGAACCTTTGGCCAACTAATTCTCACATTAAGTTGACCAAAGAGCAATCAGTGCTGGAGAAGCGGAAGAATGCGACGGTTCTCATCGCGGCCGAAATTGCTTCAAATCCAATTTTGGATTTAATTGAAAGGTCGTCGTCGTACTTAAAAATTCTCCGCATAGTGTCGCACATGTTTCGATTTATAAACGGAAAGGGGTCAGGACACATATCCCTTGTGCCAACTTCGGCTGAATTGCACTTCGCCTTTTTAGCTATTGTGCACGTGATCCAGCATACTGCTCTCGCAGCCGAAATAGTCAAATTAGACAAGTCGGTGATCCTGCAACCGTCGTAAAGCTTAATCCATTTCTGAGTCCGTATCAGTATGGAAAGCGAACTTTGATGTTGGTACGAGTTGGCGGCCGTTTACTCAAAGCGCCGTTGCCCCACAATGCGAGATTCCCATTACTCATGCCAAAGGGATGGCGATTTGTTAATTTATATCTGCGATACTTGCACCTTACCAATTGCCATGCAGGCCCTCGTGCGCTCTTGGCTATTCTTCGCCAGAATACTTGGCTGGTAAACGCTAAGCAAGCGTGCAGCGCAGTGGTTCGGCAGTGTGTGCATTGTTTTCGATACAAGCCAATACTAGCCAACCAAATAATGGGAAATTTACGTGCTGATCGGGTACATGGAAGTAGGCCGTTTGAAGTCAGCGGAGTGGACTTTTGTGGTCCAATTCCTGTCACGCTGGGGATACGTGGCAGAGCGCCAGTGAAGATGTACATGGCCGTCTTTGTTTGTTTTACGTCCAAAGCTGTGCACATTGATATCGTTTCTGACTTGACTGCTAATTCTTTTATAATGTGTTTATCCAGGTTTGTGGGTCGCCGTGGAGCAGTCAAGCGGCTATATTGCGACAATGCCACCAATTTTGTGGGTGCAGCGCGCTTGCTGGAGGAGTTCCGGGCCACTTTCATCAGCAACCAGGATGCCATCAGGTCGTATGCTGCCACCAAGGGAATAATGTTCCAGTTTATTCCCCCTCGAGCGCCGCATTTCGGCGGCCTATGGGAAGCGGCGGTAAAGTCGGCAAAGGGGCTCCTCCTCAAGGCAATAGGAAGCGCCAAGCTGCGGCAGGACGAGCTAGCAACCGTACTGGTAGAGGTGGAGGCCATCCTCAATTCGCGGCCAATCGTGGTGGACGGAGCCAATCCCAACGACGGCGAGGCGATAACTCCAGCTCACCTACTCGTAGGCGGAACGCTCGTGCCGCTGCCAACCGGGTCAGGGCAGCCCGTGAGAGACGACAGGCTGACCTACTTGCAACGCTGGCAGCTGATGTCAGGCATCAAGCAGCGGTTTTGGGCAGACTGGTCAAAAGACTACCTGCTGAGCCTGCAGCAGCGCCAAAAGTGGGCAGTGGGTCGGCCAGATCTGGAAAACGGAACGATCGTACTCGTCCACGAGGACAACGCGCCGCCTCAGCAGTGGATGCTGGGAGTAGTCCAAGAGGCGATAAAAGGCGCAGATGGAAAAGTGCGCGTGGCGATAGTACGGACGAAGGCAGGAGAATTTAAGAGGGCAATTCATCGCTTGGCGCCTCTGCCAGTCGAGGTGTTTTGAAGCGAATCGCTTCAACGCGGCCGATGTATGGACATTTCATGCCTTTATACTTAAGTATAGATTTAAGTTTGTTGAAATAATCTGAATTGTAGATATAAGTTGTTTGAATTATCATTGAATTGTAGACTTAAGCCGTTTGTAAGTAATTAGTTGTAAGCGCTCATAAATGTTAATTTGTAATAACAGCTGTTTATGTTAGTCTCTTGGTCGCTGTTAAGTTAATGTCCACATTATGTTATGCGTATGCTAAGCCTTGCATGGCTAGCAATAAAGCACTTGAAAATTGGAAGTCGATTTGTGCAGTTTACTTTCTTTCGTTTCGGTGCTCTTCAGTGCATACACAAGCCAGTGCGTTCGTGCATATAAGTACAAGGGTACTTATATACATACATCTTGACTGGATCGTCGCGACGAGGGACCCCTTCACTTTGCCTACCGGCAACTTTGGATGATCTGAGCGATCACAAGTAAAAAAGCTAAAGTCGGGTGTCCCGACTTTGAAATACTCTGTACATATGTTTACAATAATTATACAAAATAAAAAAAAATTAAGAAGAAAAAAAAAATTTGATCGATTTTACCTCTCTCGGTATTCGAACTCACGTAACGGGTTTATAATTGCACATTTACATAGCAATTGTGTCTGTTTGAATGTATGTATGCCTATGCGCATCTATTCGTGTCTGTGTAAGCATTTTCGCAGTCAACCAAACAGCAACATCAACAACAGCCGCGGGCAGCGCTTGAGCAGCGCTACAGCAGCAAATATATTTATGGCTATAACTTCTTGTTATATCGGTCTATCATAACTGGGTATTTGCAAAATTTTAGTTCGAAATTCCAAGAATTACGGGAGTTACGATTTGCCGGGTAGAGGGGGGAGGGAGGGACATTCCAAAATATACATTTTCTGCGTATTCACATAAGGCATCTGGGATTAAAATTTGGTGTTCTTATAGTCTCCGAGATATAGGCGATTATACGAATGGAAAATCGGGAAAACCCCCATAGGGGGAAGTGGGGGGGGGGAAATCAAAAAATAAAACAAACTCGTATAGAATACACACATAACGCATCTTTGTGCAAAATTTGGTTCTCTATCTCTTATAGTCTCTGAGATCCAGGTGTTCATACGGACGGACAGACGGATAGACTGACAGACGGACAGACAGACAGACATGGCTAGATCGACTCGTCTCGTCATGCCGATCAAGAATATATATACTTTGTGGGGTCTGCCACGCCTCCTTCTGCCTGTTACATTTTTCAGCTCCCGCAAACCTAATATACTTCTGTACATTTCATGTACAGAGTATAAAATTCTATAAATACACATTTTGGTGGAAAACTCGTAATATGATATACAGTTTTTAAACGAAAAGTGAGTTATTCACAAATTGTTCCTTTAAAATGCTATATGATATGTTGAGGCATAATAAGAAATCCGTAAATAGATTTCAATGAGAAAATCATAATAAAACATATAGTTTTCTAAGAGTAAGAGTGATTTATTCACCAATCGTCCTTATGACAGTTATATAACATGCTGCTCAGATTGTGATGAACCTTCAGATTATGCTTAAGCATAATAAAAAATCCATAAATACACATTTTGGTGGAAAACTCGTCATATGATATACAGTTTTTAAACTGTTGGATTGTATATGCACTCGATAGCTAACCGACAATTAGTTAAGTCTGATTCTATTTAATTCCGATAGCATTTAAGTGGTTCCGATGAATGAACCATCGGAACTGGAGAATGATCGGGGCACTTGTAATTCGGCACCACGTGAGACGCACGTACAATCAGTTAAAATAAAGCAAATCCTTGTAAAATTAACTCATCAACTTCAGAAGTGGGATAGACACCCCGTAAACTACTTGCCTACAATAATCTGCTCATCCATCCAAAGAATTTTGCTAATTTGCTAAAATGAACAAGGCACAGATCATTGAGTTGCTGATTTCAAATGGAATTGATTTTCCGGCTACTGCAACGATAAGACAACTACGCATACTTGCAAGAAACAACAAAATTGACGGCATTGATGATATTGAAGAAAATGAGGAAACTGTGTCGCTATGTGAGAGCATGTCCAGAGAAGCCCGAGCTAACCAAACTTTAAGCGACTTGAAAGAAGAAGAAGCATTAATTGACGCTGCCATTAGAATTGCAGAGAAGAAGAAGACACTTATGGGTTTATTGCCTACTGGAAACAAAATTGCAGCAGATATCCAACTGATTAAGCAATCTATTGCGCCTTTCTATGGCAATGGCTTGGAAACGGCAAACGAATGGAGCTCCGATTTGGAGCGTACTTGCCAGGACATTGATGACAGCGACAACTTCAAACTGCGATGCGTACGTATGCTGATGAAATCAGGAACCGAAGCTGAATCGTTTTTACGTGTTAATCGTTCTAAAACATATGACGATTTTAAAGCATCATTTTTGAAGACATTTGGTCGCAGCAATTCAATGGCCGAAGTTATATTGCTGCTAAAAGAAACGATATTTAAGTCCGGCAAAATGTCCGTTTTGGGATATATATTGAAAATGGAAGAAATAGCATCTCGTGCCGGGATTGATGAAAAACTAACTGTTGAGTTCATTATTGATGGTATGCGCGACAAATCACCTAGTGTCGCTTTATTGTACTCCGCACAAACTGTCGACCAACTCAAAGAGATTGCTCCCAAGTATTCAGCACTCCGTAAGAATATTGCTACACCACAACCACCGCCAGTTAAAGAAGTCCGCTGCTACAACTGTTCTGCTTACGGGCATTATTCTTCTGCTTGTACTGCACCAAAACGGGAGAGACGATCGTGTTTCCGCTGTGGATCTCTTCAGCACGTGATCAAGAATTGCCCACAGAAGATTGGACAACCGTCCAAGTTTGTTGCTGGAACCACGGGTCAGCTGGACCAAGAGAAGACCAATGATTTCATTCCCATTTTTAATAAGGTAGGAGTTTATTTTGACACTGGTATAAATCGCATTAATAATTTGAAATATATTTCCGCCCTTCTCGACTCTGGTAGCTGCATTAATTTGATACAAAAATCGGCAGTGCCTTATGATAACTTTAACTTTACATTGAAACCTACAAAATACTTTTGTGTGAATGGATCGACTATATTTTCATTTGGAAAAATTAAGCTCAACATACTCTTTCTTGGCGAAGTGAAGAATATTACCTTTTATGTTGTTCCAAACATTAGCATTGTGACCGAAGCATTACTAGGTCGGAACTTTTTGAAATCTTATGGGTTAGGATTTACTACATTGAATAAAATTAATTGTCTAAAAAATTTTAAAAAGTGTATTGAACTAAAAGGTGGTGTTTTGAATGACAATAGTGATAGTGAACTCTGTAAAGAGATTGTTAATGACCATTTAACCAACAGTGTTTTAGGAAAAAGTGATGTTGCCACATTTAGAAAAAATGAAATAGAAGATATTAGAAAGGACACATTGAATTTCACGAAATTGTCAACAAATATTGATGATCTGGTACAAGAAAATATTAAAATCGTGAATTGTGAAAACACAGACGTTATTGAATCAGATATTCCGTATATTTATAACATTGAAACATGTGATTTTGAAGAATATAATATTGACCCCAAATTGAACGTTGAACACAAAGAAAAACTTATCGCTTTAATCAAATCGAATTATTTAGATTTGCACAACATTCCAGCTGTTGATCATAGTTATGAAATGAATATAAAACTCAATTCTGTTGAACCAGTAAGGTCTGTTCCAAGAAGGCTATCATACCAAGAAAAGCAAGAAGTTGAAAATACAATTGACGATTTATTGACTTCGGCAATAGTTCTGGTAAAAAAAAAAATCAGGAGAAAAAAGAATGTGTGTTGATTATAGACAATTGAACAAAATAACTATCCGAGATGGATATCCATTACCCCTTATAGATGATTGCTTAGAAAGAATGGAAGAAAACCAGTTTTTCACGCTATTAGATTTAAAAAGTGGTTACCATCAAGTAAGAGTAGCAGAAACTTCAGTGCAGTATACATCTTTTGTCACGCCCAATGGCCAATACGAGTACACCAGAGTCCCTTTTGGACTTATGAATGCACCAGCTGTTTTCATGAGATTTATAAACTTCATATTACAGCCGTTGATTCGTGAAGGTGATGTAGTTGTATATATGGACGATATAGCTATAGGTTCAAAGTCAATTGACGACCACTTCAAAACAGTGGGCAAAGTGTTACGACTTCTGGCAGAGTATAGACTAGAAATAAAAATAAGTAAAAAAGCTAAAGTCGGGTGTCCCGACTTTGAAATACTCTGTACATATGTTTACAATAATTATAGAAAATAAAAAAATTAAGAAAATAAAAAAAAAATGTGATCGATTTTACCTCTCTCGGTATTCGAACTCACGTAAAGGGTGTATAATTGCACATTTACATAGCAATTGCGTCTGTGTGTGTGTATGTATGCCTATGCGCATCAATTCGTGTCTGTGTAAGCATTTTCGCAGTCAACCAAACAGCAACATCAACAACAGCCGCGGGCAGCGCTTGAGCAGCGCTGCATCAGCAAATATATTTATGGCTATAACTTCTTGTTAAATCGGTCTATCATAATGAAATTTGGCATACGGACACATAATAACCAACTGGGGGTATTTCCAAAATTTCCAAGAATTACGGGAGTTTGAGAAAATCGAATTTGCGGGGGAGAGGGGGGAGGGAGGGAAATTCCAAGATATACATTTTCTGCGTATTTACATAAGGCACCTTGGACTAAAATTTGGTGTTCCTAGGTCTTATGATCTCCGAGATATAGGCGATTATACGAATGGAAAATCGGGAAAACCCCCATAGGGGGGAAGTGGGGGGGAAAATCAAAAAAATAAAACAAACTCGTATAGAATACACACATAACGCATCTTTGTGCAAAATTTGGTGTCTCTATCTCTTATAGTCTCTGAGATCCAGGTGTTCATACGGACGGACAGACGGACAGACAGACAGACAGGGCTAGATCGACTCGTCTTGTCACGCTGATCAAGAATATATATATTTTGTGGGGTCTGCCACGCCTCCATCTGCCTGTTACATTTTTCAGCTCCCGCAAACCTAATATACTCTTGTACATTTCATGTACAGAGTATAATTAGTAAGTGCCAATTCGCATATACAAGCATAGAGTTCTTGGGATATACCGTAAGTGGAAAAGGAATAAGTCCAAATAACGAGCACATTTCTACAATAAAACATCTTCCATTACCTAGAGACCGACATGAAATGCAAAAGTGCTTAGGATTATTCTCATACTTTAGAAGATTTATTCCAGCATATTCAAAAGTCGCGAAGCCATTGCAAGAACTTACGAGGATAAATACGAGATTTGAACTTAATGATGAGTGTGTTGCAATTTTTGAATACCTTAGAGAAAAATTGATTTCGTCTCCTATATTAGCTCTTTATAATCCAAATCGAGAAACTGAATTGCACTGTGACGGAAGTAGTGACGGATTTGGAGGAATTTTACTACAGAAACAAAACGACGGGAAATTTCTTCCGATTGCATATTTTTCGCGGAGAGCAACTAAACAAGAATCGAGAATGGAAAGTTTTAAATTAGAAACACTAGCTGTATACTATTCATTGAAAAAGTTTCGTATTTATTTAGAGGGTATACCGTTTACTATTGTAACAGACTGCAATGCACTAGTATTATGTCTTGAGCGAAGAGGAATGAATTCAGCAATAGCAAGATGGGCTATGGAGATTGCTAACTATAATTGTACTAGGAAACATCGTAGTGGAAAATATATGCAACATGTGGATGCTTTAAGTAGATACTCTTCAGCTATTCAACAAGAATTTAAGTACGAACCAACAGTGACCATTGAGGAAGACGTGAACAAAGATAAAATAATTGCAGTTATTGACAGTGACGATATTAATTTTCAAATTCAACTAACACAAAATCGAGATAGAAACATTACAGAGCTTAGAAATAAATTGGAGCATGGTATTGTTAAGAATTTTGTATTAAGTGACGGCATTGTATATAGACAAGGTAAAGATGATATTGACTTGTTATATGTACCAGAAGAAATGGAAACGCATTAAATAAGAAGGATTCATAAGAAATTGTGCCACCTAGGGACCGAGAAATGTTTAAAAGAAATAGCAAAACACTATTGGTTTCCGAATATGAAAACCAAAATTGATTCGTTTATTCAAAACTGCTTAAAATGCATTATGTTTACTGTGCTTGCACATGCAAATAATAGAACCCTTCATAATATCCCCAAGCGATCGATCCCATTTGATACCATACATATTGATCACTTTGGCCCTCTTCCTTCTATAATTTCAAAAAAGAAACATATATTAGTTGTTATTGACGGATTTACGAAATTCGTAAAATTATTTTCTGTGAACGCCACTAGTACAAAAGAAGTAAACATATGTCTTTCAAAATATTTCGAATACTATAGCAGACCACGTAGAATTGTTAGTGACAGAGGTTCATGTTTTACGTCTTTAGAATTTGATAAATTCCTTTTGGAAAATAATATTGAACATATAAAAGTAGCAACAGCATCACCGCAAGCAAATGGTCAAGTCGAAAGGGTCAACAGGGTAATAAAAGCAATGTTAGCTAAAATTAGTGAGCCAGTGCAACATTCAGATTGGAGCAAACTCCTTGTTAAAGTCGAATATGCTATAAATAATTCAGAGCATTCAGGTACAGGTGAGCTTCCGTCAAAATTATTGTTTGGGATTCAGCAAAGAGGTTGCGATATTGACGCATTGACAGAATATTTGGAAGACCAAATTGATTCGCCAACAAATCGTCATTTAGATTCTATACGCAAAGAAGCCTTTGAGAAGATTGAACACCACCAAAAGAAAAGTGCTCTGTATTTTGAAAAAAACCACAAAGAACACGCAAAATTTTCCGAAGGTGATTTTGTTGTAATGAGAAATATCGACACAACAATTGGTACCAATAAAAAGTTTGTCCCTAAATATAGAGGTCCATACACAATTAAAAAAGTTTTACCAAACGACAGATATGTCCTCACGGACATTGAAAATTGTCAAATTAGTCAAATTCCGTATGATGGTATCGTAGAGGCATGCCGAATTCGAAAATGGGCTGATTGGCGTAACCAGTGCGAAAATAGCTCCGATTAATTTAATATAAATTTATTTATCTATTTATTTATTCATTCATTTAACTGTTATCTTTACTAAATTAATTTATAAGCATTATGATCGAGAACGATCTCATTGTCAGGTTGGCCGAGTTGTTGGATTGTATATGCACTCGATAGCTAACCGACAATTAGTTAAGTCCGATTCTATTTAATTCCGATAGCATTTAAGTGGTTCCCATGAATGAACCATCGGAACTGGAGAATGATCGGGGCACTTGTAATTCGGCACCACGTGAGACGCACGTACAATCAGTTAAAATAAAGCAAATCCTTGTAAAATTAACTCATCAAAACTAAAAGGAACTTATTCACAAATTGTTTCTTTGAATGCTATACGATATGTTGAGGCATAATAGGAAATCCGTAAATATATTTCAATGAGAAAATTATAATAAAACATATAGTTTTCTAAGAGTAAGAGTGATTTATTCACCAATCGTACTTATGGCAGTGATATAACATACTGCTCAGATTGTGATGAACCTTATAAATACACATTTTGGTGGAAAACTCGTCATATGATATACAGTTTTTAAACTAAAAGTGACTTATTCACAAATTGTTTCTTTGAATGCTATACGATATGTTGAGGCATAATAGGAAATCCGTAAATAGATTTCAATGAGAAAATCATAATAAAACATATAGTTTTCTAAGAGTAAGAGTGATTTATTCACAAATCGTACTTATGGCAGTGATATAACATACTGCTCATATTGTGATGAACCTTCAGATTATTCTTAGGCATAATAAAAAATCCATAAATACACATTTTGGTGGAAAACTCGTCATATGATATACAGTTTTTAAACTAAAAGTGACTTATTCACAAATTGTTTCTTTGAATGCTATACGATATGTTGAGGCATAATAGGAAATCCGTAAATATATTTATATATATATATATATATATATATATATATATATATATATATATTATATATATATTATACATATAGTTTTCTAAGAGTAAGGGTGATTTATTCACCAATCGTACTTATGACAGTGATATAACATACTGCTCATATTGTGATGAACCTTCAGATTATTCTTAGGCATAATAAAAAATCCATAAATACACATTTTGGTGGAAAACTCGTAATATGATATACAGTTTTTAAACTAATTGTTCCTTTGAATGCTATATGATATGTTGAGGTATAATAAGAGATCCGTAAATAGATTTCAATGAGAAAATCATAATAAACCATATAGTTTTCTAAGAGTAAGAGTGATTTATTCACCAATCGTACTTATGACAGTGATATAACATACTGCTCAGATTGTGATGAACCTTCAGACTATGCTTAGGCATAATAAAAAATCTATAAATACACATTTTGGTGGAAAACTTGTCATATGATATACAGTTTTTAAACTAAAAGTGATTTATTCACAAATTGTTTCTTTGAATGCTGAAAAATCGCTAGCTTTTTAGCGATTGCAACAAACAATATTTAACTAGTTATTATTAATATGGCTTTTAATGGCTTGGAAAATTGTACAAACGAGGTTCACAGTGCCGATATTGCAAGACAAGTGATTTGCCACCCGCACCTTGCCGTCCTCGCCGGAAATCATGCCCATCACGCGCCCTATGAGCCACTTCTGTGGGGGAGCGTTGTCGTCGTGGACGAGCACCACTGCTCCGTCGTCCAGGTTGGCCTCGCCTTTGGCCCACTGCGGCCGTTGCTGCAGGCTGAGCAGGTAGTCCTTGGACCACCTGCGCCAAAACTGCAGTTTGAGCTCCGACAGCTGCCGCCACCGCTTCAAAAATCCGGACCCGGCTCTGCTCAAAGACCCTTCTTGCACGCCTTCGTGCGGCAGAGTAAGAAGCGGTTGTCCGATGAGCAGGTGGCCCGGAGTGAGCACCTCTCCATCGTTGGGATCGCTGCCGCTTGCCACCATAGGCCTGGAGTTGAGAATCGCCTCCACGTCCACCAGGTGCGTTTCCAGGTCGTCTCTGGTCAGGTTCGCGTTGCCTGCGCCCCTGACTAGACGAGCCTTCGCCGCCTTCACCGCTGTTTCCCACAGTCCTCCGAAGTGGGGAGCCCTGGGAGGAATGAACCGCCAATCGATCCCTCGCTCTGCCGCTAAGTCCATCAAGGCGGCTTTGCTCCTATCGAACGCCGACGTCAGCTCCTTCAGCACGCCACTCGCTCCTACAAAATTGGTCGCGTTGTCGCTGTAAACTGTCTCCGTCAGGCCGCGTCTCCCGATGAACCTTTTGAAAACATTAAGAAAGGCGTCAGTCGATAGGTCTGTTACCAGCTCGAGGTGAACGGCCTTCGAGGCAAAACAAACAAACACGGCGACGTAATTTTTAACGGGCGGTCTTCCTCGTATGCGGTAGCTTACATGGAAAGGACCGCAAAAATCGACCCCACAAACCCTAAACGGTCGACCTTCTCGAAGGCGATCACCTGGCAAATTTCCCATTATTTGCCGTAACAACTTGGGCTTGTATCGGAAGCAGTGTACACAATTACGTACAACTGCTGAGCAAGCACTACGAGCATTCACAACCCAGATCTGTTGCCTAAGAAGCCCAATTAATAACTTTGCACCTGCATGATAGTGCTTGAGGTGTAAATGTCGAATATACAATGCTACTATTGGTGCATCTTTGGGCAGTAATAGTGGAAATTTTGCGTCATAAGGAATTGGACCATGCAACAAACGTCCACCTACTCGAACCAAACGAAACTTAATCCCAGTGTCTTCGAACTCGTGTATAAAGGGATTAAGAGATTGCAAACTTGGGGGAAGTGGCGCCGACCTTTGTAGAGACTTGATCTCACGGCTGTATATATCAGCTTGCAGCACTTCAATCAGCTTAAAAAACGATAATCTTCGTTCTAAAGCTGACACAATTAAAGAATCACTGCGATTTTTCCTGTAGCAAAATCGCAAAACATAAGCCAATATCCGAATTAATTTGGGAAAGGACGACAGTTTCAACATAAGGTCCAATATGCAATTTGACTCTAGGTCTGATCGAATGACTGTAAGTACAGTCGCATTCTTTTTATCTTCAGATGCCTTAACGTCTGACGATAATTCAACATGGTGAAGATTGGGCCAATCATTTTCACCGAGCTTTAGAAAATTAGGGCCCTTAAACCACAGTGACGATACAATTTCGTCTATATCAGTTCCACGAGAAACTAGGTCAGCAGGGTTGCAGTCTGTAGGCACATGACGCCAAACAGTATTCTCAGAAGCCTCTTGGATCTCAGCCACTCTATTTGCCACGAATGTGGACAACGTGGATGAGTCTCTCTCCAACCAATACAACACTATCTGAGAATCTGACCAGAAGTTTACACTTTCTATAACAAACTTACTCAGCGTGGCGCAAACATGCTGCCAGAGTTTCGCTAGTAAGAGTGCCGCACACAACTCGAGTCGAGGAATCGTCTTTACGTTGAGTGGTGCCACTCCGGATTTGGCTGTAAGCAACGAAACGCCTACGCTATCATTGTTGCAAGTAATAATGTATATGCAACAACCGTATGCCTGACTTGAGGCGTCTGCGAAACCATGAATTTGCACTCATAACGTCTCATAAACGTTTAGGCAAACGTATCGCGGAATATGAATTTTGTGTAGATCACGCAGAGTCTCAACGAACTTATTCCACGAAGTATGCATACTCGTTGGAATAGTTTCATCCCACTCTAGTTTTAACCGCCACAACTCTTGCAGCAGTGACGATGGGGCACAACAGCCCAAGTGGGTCAAACAGACGAGACGCTACCGACAAGATGTTTCGTTTTGTTGGCTTTAACGAAATAAAGCTGTCCACATCTAGATGGTACCGAAATACATCATCTTGAGGGGCCCAGCGCATTCCAAGCGTTTTGACTGAAGTAGAGTCGTCAAACTTAATTGCCTTTTCGATGATGTTGCCATCATCACCGAACAAGGCCTGACAATTTGATGCCCACTTTGCCAAAGGGAACCCTCCGGAATCTAGTACCTCTCGATTTCTTTAAGCTCATCTACAGAATCTGCTCCTGCCAACATGTCGTCAACATAAAAACAATTTTTAATGACATTTAACGCGACATTGTGACATCGAGCATAAATATTTGCCAATTCAAACAACGAGCGCACAGCCAAAAATGGCGCTGACGCAGTCCCGTAAGTGACAGTGTTCAACTTAAAGGACTGCAGCTCATGAGAGGCGCTTTCTCGCCAAAGAACGAGCTGGTAATTTCTGTCTTTTTCAGACACGTTTATTTGCCTGTACATCTTTGAGATGTCGGCAGTAATTGCATATTTATTCAACCGAAAATTTACAAGTGTTGAATAAAGCTCCCTCTGAATAGTCGGCCCAACCATTAAAGTGTCATTTAATGATAGAGCCGTTGACGTTTTACTAGAAGCATCAAACACTACACGCAATTTGGTTGTGGTGCTTTCAGGCTTCAGGACACACTGATGAGGAATATAGTAGTGCTGTCCTGGAGGAGGAGATTCAAGAGATCACTATACTCTCTCATGAAGTCATGGTACATGTCATGGAGAGTTTTGTCTCTTGCGAGTTTGCGCTCGAGTTGCAGAAATCGTCTTTCAGCAGTTTGAAAGGAAAGCCCTAGTACAGCGGGATCGGATTTGAACGGAAGTTCGACTTGAAAACGTCCTGAAGACAGGCGCTGTACTGATTTGGTGAAGTGAGCTTCACAGGCCCTTTGTTCAGCTGTCTGGCGCACAGCCTTCGACTCATTTGGGCTCCGATCGAGATCCCAAAAGCATTGAACTAAGGTGTCGAGAGAACAATCATTAACTTGAGCGGTAACGTTAACGCTGAATTGTTGAGGAGGTATTTGCCCTGTATATCTACCAGCAACAACCCATCCCAGTAATGTCTTCTGCAACAATGGAAGACAAGAATTGAGCTCGATTTTCCCAACGCATAATAACTTGTAAAAAAGTTCAGCGCCTAGGAGAATATCAACCTTGGCTGGCTTATAGAATTCTGGGTCAGCCAACTCAAGGTTTGCGGGTATTTTCCAATTCGATGTGGGCACAAAGTTACCAGGCTGACAAGTAGATATGGATTTAATAACCCAAAAATCAGTCATGAGGTTCAACTGTGAGCCGCCATCAAGTAACACACGAGCAGGATGGTAATGGCCGAATCTATCTTTAATTTTTACAACTGCTGTGGCAAGAATTACTTGATCGGCACTTAAAACGTGACCTAAGTACGCTTCTGCAGGTGCGACTGCGTGTGGAGTGGGTGAATTTGGCACAGCTACAGAGTATCTGTGCAACAAGGAATGGTGTGGTTTTGAACACACCCGACACTTGGAAGCTTCGCAGCTGGAAACTATATGACCCACATTCAAGCAATTGAGGCACATTTTTTGAGTCTTGGCGAACTCAAATCGCTGCATAACGGGAATAGATCCGAAAGAAGGGCAAGTATAGATATTGTGTTCCGCAGAACTACAGTATGTGCACTTCGAGATCGGTTTTGCAGGCTTTGAAGGACCCTTTGTGCAAGAAAACGAAGCTTTACTGTTTCTTGCAGGTTCTACTCGCGGTTTATTTTTAACCCGAGTTGTCTCTTCAGCCGCTAAATATTGGTAACGTCTATTTAACTGCTTAGCGCAGTCATCCCAAGAAGGCTACTTGTCATAGTCGAGCTGTTCCTCAAAACGAGATTTGGTTACATGATCAACCTTGGCCATAACCATATGTATGATCATTGCATTCGAAATTTCCTTTTCACTTCCCAACGAAGTTAAAGACGCATAAATGGCAGAAACAGTGTCAATGATGGACCGCAAACTAGATGCATTAGGTTTGGTCATACTTGGGATGTCAAACAATTGCGAGATAGTGTTGAAAAATATCAAACATTTGTTGTCGTACACAGACTTGAGGCTAGCAATGGATTTCGAGTAATTGCAGTCCGTTAACTGAAACGGTTTCACAACTCCTTGAGCCTCACCTGACAAGCACGACACCAAATGATTAAACTTCTCGACGTTGGTCAACGAAGGATCGTCATGAACTAGGCTTTCAAATAAGCACATAAAATTCTTAAATTCGGCATGCTTTCCACTGAATGTAGGCAGCCGCATTTTGGGTAACTGGGACCGTTGACTGGCCATCATAGAACAGTCATGAGAAGTCTGACTTTCAACTTTTTGTTTCGTTGCCTTCACATACAACGCCTTAGTTGAAATGCACAAATCCTCAAATGGCCCTCTACTATCGTTACTTGGATTGAGACTATCCAAATCTGCCTGAAGCGCCATAGCTTTCTTTATGTAATCTTCTAACAGCTCGAGACGACACTCGAGTTCTGTTTGTTCAAACGAAATTGTCTTTAATTGAATGCTGTTCTCATACGAGCAATATCAACGCTAACCTTATCAAATTTCTGCAAGCATTGTACTAGTTTAGAACTAGATTTAGCTACTACTTGGTGCTTCTCAGATTCCTACATGGTAGAGTATAACCAAAATAAACTCTAAGCAAGTTGAAAATCAAACAAAAATGAAAACCGAACTTTCCTAACAGCCCTCGCAAATAACAACGCGCTAACAGCAAGAGACCAACTGAGATGCACACAGATTACGTACACACGCACTCAATACAGTATGCACGCAAGCAAAGTAGCAGTCCAAGCGACCGCACAAACAACAACGAAATCTGCAAGCAGTCTCAGCTGTACTCAGAAAATAGGCGTCGATTACCGCAAGCACGCTTGTAGGTGACGCTAATCCGAACGGGTAGCGGGGGGAAGTTCGTTGGCCCAGCGACAAGTGTAACCGATAAAAGGCGCGCACAAAGGAGAGAGCGACAAAATTCTTTTGCTACGCTAGCGGCGCAAGCAACAACAAAGCTATGGTTGTATGTGTGCAGCTGATGCAACAAATCTTCACCAAAAAACCAACACAATAGAAACAAAATAACTTTAAAATATTTGTTTATGTTAAAAATCAGCTTAGTAGCCCTTTTTTAATTGTTGTGGTTTGTTTTGCCTCGAGGTTTTGTTAGTAGTTATGTTTATGAGGGTGTATAATTATGTTAATTTATGCAAGGTGTGGTGTATGTGTGTATATGTATGTATATAATATAATCATGCAGTGGTTATTGGCGAATATGTATGTATGATTATGTATTTGTGTATGTAATGTTGTTGCACAAAATAAATCAAGTGCCAAAAATTGAGTCGGCATAAGCACACACGTACTATATGTACATACGTATGTACATATGTATGTAAATAGATTTTTATCCACTTTACACTTGCACGAATTTGCAGCAATTAAACTTATTAATGCTTTATGCTCAATTGTTGGCAAAGAATACCTGCAAGGTCTCAAAAGATTCCACCGAAACTTCCCTGGATTCCGAGCGACGATCACCCATTCGCCAAGCCAAACGACAGTACCACGAGTAGGGCAGACAGCAGCTCCACAGTCCAAACGAGCAGTTGTAGTTGATTGTATCCAGAAAGGCACCAAGCTCCAAATCCAAATCAATGTATGTATATGGTATCCAAACGACACCAGATCCAAATCAAACAAGGTACTAATCACACGACCGCGCACAAAAACCAAGCCACAAAGACCGCAAACAAACGATAAAATAATCTTAAGAAAACCGAAGTCCCTAAATGAGACGCGGTATTCTTTCGATTATTAATATGGCTTTTAATGGCTTGGAAAATTGTACAAACGAGGTTCACAGTGCCGATATTGCAAGACAAGTGATTTGCCTGCTGCCGCTACAAGTCAGCAGGCCGGAATAAGAATAGTAATGCACAAAGAGAGCGCAGTAAAGGGCGCGATAGAGAGCGCAACAGAGATAATTAAAAACTATACATGGTGCTCCAACAAATGCTATATAATATGTTGAGGCATAATAAGAAATCCGTAAATAGATTTCAATGAGAAAATCATAATAAACCATATAGTTTTCGAAGAGTAAGAGTGATTTATTCACCAATCGTACTTATGGCAGTGATATAACATACTGCTCAGATTGTGATGTACCTTCAGATTTTGCTTAGGCATAATAAACAAGTAAAAAAGCTAAAGTCGGGTGTCCCGACTTTGAAATACTCTGTACATATGTTTACAATAATTATAGAAAAAAAATAAGAAAATTTAAAAAAATTTGATCGATTTTACCTTTCTCGGTATTCGAACTCACGTAAAGGGTATATAATTGCACATATACAAAGCAATTGCGTCTATGTGAGTTTATGTATGCCTATGCGCATCTATTCGTGTCTGTGTAAGCATTTCCGCAGTCAACCAAACAGCAACATCAACAACAGCCGCGGGCAGCGCTTGAGCAGCGCTGCAGCAGCAAATATATTTATGGCTATAACTTCTTGTTAAATCGGTCTATCATAGTGAAACTTGACAAACGGACACATATTAACGACTTGTGGTATTTTCAAAATTTTAGTTTGAAATTCCAAGAATTACGGGAGTTAGAGAAAATCGCATTTGCGGGGGAGAGGGGGGAGGGAGGGAAATTCCAAAATATGCATTTTCTGCGTATTCACATAAGGCATCTGGGACTAAAATGTGGTGTTCCTAGGTCTTATAGTCTCCGAGATATAGGCGATTATACGAATGGAAAATCGGGAAAACCCCATAGGGAGGAAGTGGGGGTGAAAATCAAAAAAATAAAACAAACTCGTATAGCGTACACACATAAGGAATCTTTGTGCAAAATTTGGTGTCTCTAGCTCTTATAGTCTCTGAGATCTAGGTGATCATACGGACGGACGGACGGACAGACGGACAGACAGACAGACAGGGCTAAATCGATTCGTCTTGTCATGCTGATCAAGAATATATATACTTTGTGGGGTCTACCACGCCTCCTTCTGCCTGTTACATTTTTCAGCTCGCGCAAACCTAATATACTCTTGTACATTTCATGTACAGAGTATAAAAATCTATAAATACACATTTTGGTGGAAAACTCGTAATATGATATACAGTTTTTAAACGAAAAGTGACTTATTCACAAAATGTTCCTTTGAATGCTATAAGATATGTTGAGGCATAATAAGAAATCCGTAAATAGATTTCAATGAGAAAATCATAATAAAACATATAGTTTTCTAAGAGTAAGAGTGATTTATTTACCAATCGTACTTATGGCTGTGATATAAAATACTGCTCAGATTGTGATGAACCTTATAAATACACATTTTGGTGGAAAGTCGTCATATGATATACAGTTTTTAAACTAAAAGTGACTTATCCACAAATTGTTTCTTTGAATGCTATATGATATGTTGAGGCATAATAAGAAATCCGTAAATAGATTTCAATGAGAAAATCATAATAAAACCTTCAGATTATGCTTAAGCATAATAAACAAGAGAGAACGCTACAGTCGAGCAAGCCCGACAGTGTAATACCCTGTACCCAGGTAAACTTCCGTCACTGAGTTATATGCGCCCATAGCAGCAGCAAAAAGAGGAAGAAGAAGAGCGAACTCGTTGCTGCAGTTTGTGGGGGTTGTACTGTAGAGAATTTGTTTCGCTAATAACTTTTCACAGAATTGACCGAATTCGATTAAATTTTAAACAACAGTAGACAATTATATATAAATTATGCGTGCAAAGTTTGGTTGAGGTAGCATTTGAAATGTGGACGCTATTGACGAAATTCTGTAGCGGGGGAAGGGGGGGAAAATTAAAAAAAAAAAATAAACTCGTCCTTACTCGGACCTAGGAGAATCTGGATGCCAACTTTGGTTATTCTAGCTTTTATAGTTTCTGAGATCCTCGCGTTCATCCAGACGGACAGACGGACGGACAGACGGACGGACATGTCTAGATCGATTTCTCTCGTCATGCTGATTCAGAATATATACTTTATGGGGTCGGAGATGCTTCCTTCTGTATGTTACATACTTTGCACAAACCTAATATACCCTTTTTACCCTACGGGTACAGGGTATAATAGGAAAATTTAAAAAAATTTGATCGATTTTACCTTTCTCGGTATTCGAACTCACGTAAAGGGTATATAATTGCACATATACAAAGCAATTGCGTCTATGTGAGTTTATGTATGCCTATGCGCATCTATTCGTGTCTGTGTAAGCATTTCCGCAGTCAACCAAACAGCAACATCAACAACAGCCGCGGGCAGCGCTTGAGCAGCGCTGCAGTAGCAAATATATTTATGGCTATAACTTCTTGTTAAATCGGTCTATCATAGTGAAACTTGACAAACGGACACATATTAACGACTTGTGGTATTTTCAAAATTTTAGTTTGAAATTCCAAGAATTACGGGAGTTAGAGAAAATCGCATTTGCGGGGGAGAGGGGGGGAGGGAGGGAAATTCCAAAATATGCATTTTCTGCGTATTCACATAAGGCATCTGGGACTAAAATGTGGTGTTCCTAGGTCTTATAGTCTCCGAGATATAGGCGATTATACGAATGGAAAATCGGGAAAACCCCATAGGGAGGAAGTGGGGGGGAAAATCAAAAAAATAAAACAAACTCGTATAGCGTACACACATAAGGAATCTTTGTGCAAAATTTGGTGTCTCTAGCTCTTATAGTCTCTGAGATCTAGGTGATCATACGGACGGACGGACGGACAGACGGACAGACAGACAGACAGGGCTAAATCGATTCGTCTTGTCATGCTGATCAAGAATATATATACTTTGTGGGGTCTACCACGCCTCCTTCTGCCTGTTACATTTTTCAGCTCGCGCAAACCTAATATACTCTTGTACATTTCATGTACAGAGTATAAAAATCTATAAATACACATTTTGGTGGAAAACTCGTAATATGATATACAGTTTTTAAACGAAAAGTGACTTATTCACAAAATGTTCCTTTGAATGCTATAAGATATGTTGAGGCATAATAAGAAATCCGTAAATAGATTTCAATGAGAAAATCATAATAAAACATATAGTTTTCTAAGAGTAAGAGTGATTTATTTACCAATCGTACTTATGGCTGTGATATAAAATACTGCTCAGATTGTGATGAACCTTATAAATACACATTTTGGTGGAAAGTCGTCATATGATATACAGTTTTTAAACTAAAAGTGACTTATCCACAAATTGTTTCTTTGAATGCTATATGATATGTTGAGGCAGAATAAGAAATCCGTAAATAGATTTCAATGAGAAAATCATAATAAAACTTATAGTTTTCTAAGACTAAGAGTGATTTATTCACCAATCGTCCTTATGACAGTTATATAACATGCTGCTCAGATTGTGATGAACCTTCAGATTATGCTTAAGCATAATAAACAAGAGAGAACGCTACAGTCGAGCAAGCCCGACAGTGTAATACCCTGTACCCAGGTAAACTTCCGTCACTGAGTTATATGCGCCCATAGCAGCAGCAAAAAGAGGAAGAAGAAGAGCGAACTCGTTGCTGCAGTTTGTGGGGGTTGTACTGTAGAGAATTTGTTTCGCTAATAACTTTTCACAGAATTGACCGAATTCGATTAAATTTTAAACAACAGTAGACAATTATATATAAATTATGCGTGCAAAGTTTGGTTGAGGTAGCATTTGAAATGTGGACGCTATTGACGAAATTCTGTAGCGGGGGAAGGGGGGGAAAATTAAAAAAAAAAAAAATAAACTCGTCCTTACTCGGACCTAGGAGAATCTGGATGCCAACTTTGGTTATTCTAGCTTTTATAGTTTCTGAGATCCTCGCGTTCATCCAGACGGACAGACGGACGGACAGACGGACGGACATGTCTAGATCGATTTCTCTCGTCATGCTGATTCAGAATATATATACTTTATGGGGTCGGAGATGCTTCCTTCTGTATGTTACATACTTTGCACAAACCTAATATACCCTTTTTACCCTACGGGTACAGGGTATAATAGGAAAATTTAAAAAAATTTGATCGATTTTACCTTTCTCGGTATTCGAACTCACGTAAAGGGTATATAATTGCACATATACAAAGCAATTGCGTCTATGTGAGTTTATGTATGCCTATGCGCATCTATTCGTGTCTGTGTAAGCATTTCCGCAGTCAACCAAACAGCAACATCAACAACAGCCGCGGGCAGCGCTTGAGCAGCGCTGCAGTAGCAAATATATTTATGGCTATAACTTCTTGTTAAATCGGTCTATCATAGTGAAACTTGACAAACGGACACATATTAACGACTTGTGGTATTTTCAAAATTTTAGTTTGAAATTCCAAGAATTACGGGAGTTAGAGAAAATCGCATTTGCGGGGGAGAGGGGGGAGGGAGGGAAATTCCAAAATATGCATTTTCTGCGTATTCACATAAGGCATCTGGGACTAAAATGTGGTGTTCCTAGGTCTTATAGTCTCCGAGATATAGGCGATTATACGAATGGAAAATCGGGAAAACCCCATAGGGAGGAAGTGGGGGGGAAAATCAAAAAAATAAAACAAACTCGTATAGCGTACACACATAAGGAATCTTTGTGCAAAATTTGGTGTCTCTAGCTCTTATAGTCTCTGAGATCTAGGTGATCATACGGACGGACGGACGGACAGACGGACAGACAGACAGACAGGGCTAAATCGATTCGTCTTGTCATGCTGATCAAGAATATATATACTTTGTGGGGTCTACCACGCCTCCTTCTGCCTGTTACATTTTTCAGCTCGCGCAAACCTAATATACTCTTGTACATTTCATGTACAGAGTATAAAAATCTATAAATACACATTTTGGTGGAAAACTCGTAATATGATATACAGTTTTTAAACGAAAAGTGACTTATTCACAAAATGTTCCTTTGAATGCTATAAGATATGTTGAGGCATAATAAGAAATCCGTAAATAGATTTCAATGAGAAAATCATAATAAAACATATAGTTTTCTAAGAGTAAGAGTGATTTATTTACCAATCGTACTTATGGCTGTGATATAAAATACTGCTCAGATTGTGATGAACCTTATAAATACACATTTTGGTGGAAAGTCGTCATATGATATACAGTTTTTAAACTAAAAGTGACTTATCCACAAATTGTTTCTTTGAATGCTATATGATATGTTGAGGCATAATAAGAAATCCGTAAATAGATTTCAATGAGAAAATCATAATAAAACTTATAGTTTTCTAAGACTAAGAGTGATTTATTCACCAATCGTCCTTATGACAGTTATATAACATGCTGCTCAGATTGTGATGAACCTTCAGATTATGCTTAAGCATAATAAACAAGAGAGAACGCTACAGTCGAGCAAGCCCGACAGTGTAATACCCTGTACCCAGGTAAACTTCCGTCACTGAGTTATATGCGCCCATAGCAGCAGCAAAAAGAGGAAGAATAAGAGCGAACTTGTTGCTGCAGTTTGTGGGGGTTGTACTGGCGAGAATTTGTTTCGCTAATAACTTTTCTTCGAATTGACCGAATTGAATAAAATTTTGAACAACAGTAGACAATTATGTATAAATTATGTGTGCAAAGTTTGGTTTAGGTAGCATTTGAAATGTGGACGCTATTGACGAAATTCTGTAGCGGGGGAAGGGGGGGGAAAATTCCAAAAAATAAAATAAACTCGTCCTTACTCGGGCCTAGGAGAATCTGGATGCCAACTTTGGTTATTCTAGCTTTTACAGTTTCTGAGATCCTCGCGTTCATCCAGACGGACGGACATGTCTAGATCGATTTCTCTCGTCATGCTGATCAAGAATATATATACTTTATGGGGTCGGAGATGCTTCCTTCTGTATGTTACATACTTTGCACAAACCTAATATACCCTTTTTACCCTACGGGTACAGGGTATAATAAACCATATAGTTTTCTAAGACTAAGAGTGATTTATTCACCAATCGTCCTTATGACAGTTATATAACATGCTGCTCAGATTGTGATGAACCTTCAGATTATGCTTAAGCATAATAAAAAATCCATAAATACACATTTTGGTGGAAAACTCGTCATATGATATACAGTTTTTAAACTAAAAGTGACTTATTCACAAAATGTTCCTTTGAATGCTATATGATATGTTGAGGCATAATAAGAAATCCGTAAATAGATTTGAATGAGAAAATCATAATAAAACATATAGTTTTCTAAGAGTAAGAGTGATTTATTCACAAATCGTACTTATGGCAGTGATATAACATACTGCTCAGATTGTGATGAACCTTATAAATACACATTTTGGTGGAAAACTCGTCATATGATATACAGATTTAAACTAAAAGTGACTTATTCACAAATTGTTTCTTTGAATGCTATACGATATGTTAAGGCATAATAGGAAATCCGTAAATATATTTCAATGAGAAAATCATAATAAACCACATAGTTTTCTATGAGTAAGAGTGATTTATTCACCAATCGTACTTATGACAGTGATATAACATACTGCTCAGATTGTGATGAACCTTCAGATTATGCTTAGGCATAATAAAAAATCTATAAATGTAGGAATCGGGAAAGTTACAGAAGAGCAAGCAACCGAACGTGCAACGCGAAGTGGCCGTCGTTACTAAACGACGAGAGCTGAGAGAGCAAAATGCTAAAAGAGAGCGAGCATATATAAAGTTATTCATTAAAGTACTTATATATAATAATTACATAAACATACACACACACAAACAAACATTGTTATTACATCTAAATAAACCTATAATATTAAAAACTGTTAAACATAATAATACTACATCGTCTCTTGGTTGTTTTCGACACTACGGAAATATTGGAGACCACATTTTGGGGGCTCAACCGCGATTTGAATTGATTCGTAATAACAAGTGTGATAAAAAGACATGTGTGTAATTGATACGGTGCTGTAGTGGCTGTGAACTGTTGTAAATGTAAAAGTTACAAAGTTAAAATTTGTTGCTGAAAGTATGCAAAAATTTGTAATGCAATAACATTTAAGAGAGCGAGATAGCATTAGTGCTGGTAATTTCTGGTGACATTGTGAAATTCCAAGAAACAGAAGCGACAAGAAACCGACTCAAACGGCAACGAAGAAGGCGATAAAGGAGAATCATTTACCGTTACTGAAAGAGACACGACGACTTGTGTGGATATTGACAACGCAAGCAAGAGGCTGGTGTGTTAGTGCTGTGGCGAACTGATCAAGAAGAAGCGTGTAATAGAAACAGGAGTGCAATCGCTGGTATTGCGAACGGAATCAGAAGGCTTGAGAATCGACGAGAGAATGAATTTGACGGCTGGCAGTGGCAGTTAAATTTGAACAAGAGCGTGTCTACAGAAGCAGCCGTGGTGAATGAAAGAGAGGCAACTACCGTGTTACTGAGAGAGACATGACGTCTTGTGTGTATACAGACAACGCAAGCAAGAGGCTGGAGTGTTGGTGCTGTGGTGAGCTGAACAAGAAGAAGCGAGTAGTAGAAACGGCAGATGTGCGTGCGATCTCTAATTTTGTGAGCGGCGGCAAAAGAAGCGAAGAGAGCAGAAACTTGGCGGCGGTGGCAGTTGAATTCAAGCAGACGTATTCAATACAAGTGGAGGTGGTGAATATCTGGTGGGTCATTCGGTGTTTGTGAGTTGGAAGCACTCACCATAAGAGAGACAAAAACAAAAAAGACGAATCAAAACGACGAGAGCAGTTGGCAGTAAGCAAACATTAACACTTTAACATAATTTTTCAAATGCAGTTGACAGTTTGAAAGTCATTGATAGTGGACAATTGATAGGTCCCTGTATTGGCACAGTTTGTGAGTAATTGCCAATTAATTTTGTGAGTCACTGTATTTGAGGGATTTATGGAAAACTGAATTTAAGCTTAGAAATATTTTAATAACTTGATTTTTGTTTTTTTTAAGCTGAAAAATGAATAGAGACGAGATCTTGGCATTGCTCGTGGTGGATTTGCGCGCAAAATTAACTGAAATTGGACTTAGTTCCAGCGGTCGGAAATCGGAATTGCAGAATCGGCTGCTTGCTCACTATAGTCTTTCGGCGAATAATGAGGAAAGAAATGCTAGCGAGGAAGATGAGGAGTCGTACACAACGGTGAATGGAAATGGATCGAATCAAGGTAGAAATTAATTAGTTCAGAACCCGCAAGCTCTAGGCTTGACTAGGTCATTGTTTACATTGAAGGACGTAGAAGGTAGCGTAACACAATTTTCTGGTTCAAATACCCCAGACATTAATCAGTGGATAGAAGAACTGGAGGAATGTGCACTCACGGTAGAGTGGAGTCAGCTACAGTTGTTCATTTATGCAAAGCAGTTACTTAGCGGTGCAGCAAAGTTGTTTATACGTAGCCAGCGCGATATTCGAGATCGAAACGTATTAGAAAATGAGAGGGCCATTTAAGCAGTTAATGTTTCAAGTGTGGAGATGAGTCGCATCTACGAAAAGATTGTCCAATAAATGATTTTAAGTGTTTTCGGTGTAATCAACCGGTGCATAGAGCGGCCCAATGTAAAGTTCAAGTACAACCAAAGCAAGAAAAATTAACAAACCTTGTTCAGGATAAAGTAAAGCCAGTAAGCATATTTACCTCTTCCGGACTGGAATTGAAGTCTGTAGTGCAATTAAGGGTTATTTTTAAAGGACTTGTAGATACAGGAGCAGAGTTGTGTTTATTGCGTCGTAACGTTTTTGTAAAATTAGGAGTCGATAACTTGAAAGGTCCCGAAAAATGTTTGACAGGAATTGGTGAGAGTCAGATAGTTAGATTTGGTAGTTTGACAATCCCAGTGCAGATAGATGGCATCGAAATGAATGTTGAATTTCACGTCATTGCTGACGAAGACATGGCATTTGAGGCTATCTTAGGCAGAACAATACTGGAAAATATAAACATGAAATTAACGAAAAATGGAACAGAGTTTGTACGCAGACCAGCAGGTAATGAAGAACGCAAAATATATGGTGAACAGAACGCAAAAGGGTCATGTAGTGAACTGATGAAAGAATTTAAAAGCTTATGCATGTTTAGCTCAGAGCAAAGTGATGATAATATAGATGTTGTTTTATCAGATTTATCAGAGATGCAAAAGAGCGACGTGAAGCGAATGATAAATGAGTATAATCCGAAGAGAAATATAAATTTTCCAGTAAAAATGAAAATATGTCTGACAGATGAGTTGCCAGTTTACCAACATGCCAGGCGTTTAGTGAGCAGCAAATAGTCGATGACCAAATAGTACTTCAGAATATGCTTCACCTATTGTACTGGTGGCAAAGAAAAACGGAAAGAAACGGCTTTGCTGTGATTATCGTAAATTGAATGAAAAGATAGTGCGCGATAACTTTCTAATGGTACAAATGGACAGCGTTATAGAGAAGTTACAAGGGGCTCACACACAAAAATATACATCCTTTGTAACACAGAAAGGGCAGTATGAATTTTTGTATGTACAGTTTGGCATTTCTAATTCTCCCGCAGTGCTCACTCGTTTTATTATGTCTGTTATGCGCGAATTAATTAATGATGGTGATGCAATCGTGTATATGGATGATATTATCATACCTAGTAAGGATGTTGATGAAGGGTTGCAGAAATTGCAAAAAGTACTTGAAGTTTCGGCAAGGAATGGGTTGAGAATTAATTGGAGTAAATGTCAGGTTTTGCAGAAGAAGGTTAACTTCTTAGGGTACATTATAGAAAACAGCACTATTAGGCCAAGTGAGGAGAAAACGAATGCGGTAGCAAATTTTACAATACCACACGATAAAAAAGATGTACAACGTTTTCTTGGATTGACATCGTATTTTAGGAAATTTGTTGAGGGATATGCAGTGATTGCGAAACCATTGTCGGATATACTCAGGAAGGACTCGAAATTTGAATTTAAGGAATTGCAGCTTGTAGCATTTGAACAGTTAAAGGTGGCGTTGACAAGTAAACCAGTATTGATGTTATATAACCCACAATTGGCAACAGAATTTCATACGGATGCATCTAAATTTGGGTTTGGGGCAGTTTTGTTGCAGAGGAACTCAGGAGATAATTTGTTTCATCCAGTTATGTACATGAGCCGTAAGACAAAGCCTTGTGAAGAAAAATACCATTCATATGAACTCGAAGTTTTGGCAGTTATAGGAGCTTTAACAAAGTGGCGCGTGTATGTCTTGGGACCAAAATTCAAAATCGTAACTGATTGTAATGCGTTTGCCATGACAATGAAAAAGAAAGAGGTTCCGTTGAGAGTAGCACGATGGGCTATGTTTTTACAAGATTTTGATTATGAAATAGAACACCGTTCAGGCACAAAAATGAGACATTTGGATGCATTAAGCCGAGTTTCATGTTTTGTTTTAACAGATAGTGTGATGCATCGGGAAGGGAACTAGTAGAAAGTAAAGGGTATGAAGATTTTTACATTGTAAATCAGGTATTATTCAAAGACCCTGACCGAGAGTTGATTGTCGTTCCTTCTCAAATGGAAACTGAGATTATTCAAATTGCCCATAGACAGGGTCACTTTTCAGTGAAGAAAACGCAGGATTTAGTGGAGAAGTTTTATTTTATTCCAAAGCTGAAAGATAAAGTGAGTGTAGTAGTTGGAAATTGTGTCGAGTGCATTTTGGTTAATTCAAAGGCTGGTAGGCAAGAAGGATATCTAGCTGCGATAGATAAAGGTGATAAACCATTGGTAACGTATCATATTGATCACGTAGGTCCAATGGAGGTAACCAAGAAAAGATATAATCACATTTTAGGAATTGTCGATGGATTTTCCAAATATGTCTGGTTGTATCCAACCCGTAGCACAGGAGTCGAAGAAGTTATCAATTGCTTAGAACGACAGGCTGTTATTTTTGGTAACCCGTATAGAATTGTGTCAGATAGAGGTGCAGCTTTCACAGCTAATATGTTCCAAGAATATTGTGTTAGGCAAAAGATCCAGCATTGTTTGATAACAACAGGAGTACCACGCGGCAATGGATAAGTCGAACGAATGCACAGAATAGTAGTGCCTATGTTGTCAAAGCTGAGCTTAGAAAACCCATGTTGTTGGTACAAGCACGTAGGTAGAGTACAACAACCAATAAATAATGCCGAACCAAAAAGTACAAAGATAACCCCGTTTAAAATTTTGACAGGTTGTGACATGCGTTGTTCAGGAAATTCAGAAATTAAGGAGTTAGTACAACAATCACTAATAGAGGAGTTAGATGATGAACGTGAACAAGTAAGGAAAGAAGCAAGAGAAAATATAAAGGTATTGCAAAAAGAGAATAAACGATCATTTGATGGGAAAAGGAAAGGAGAAAAGCGATACAAGATTGATGATCTAGTGGCGATTAAGCGTACTCAGTTTGGAGTAGGGTTTAAGTTTAAGGGAAAATATCTAGGTCCGTATAAGATTGTAAAGATTCATAATCATGGCAGGTATGAGGTGGAGAAAGTAGGAGATGGAGAAGGTCCTTGTAAAACCTCTACCGTAGCAGAATACATGAAGGAATTCGGGACGAATCCCACGTCAGCAGGGCCGAATGTAGGAATCGGGAAAGTTCCAGAAGAGCAAGCAACCGAACGTGCAACGCGAAGTGGCCGTCGTCACTAAACGACGAGAGCCGAGAGAGCAAAATGCTAAAAGAGAGAGAGAGCAATTAGTCAGTCGGTGCCAGAATCTCGTGAGCTACGCACGTATCAGTGAAGCCTAATTACATACATATATATAAAGTTATTCATTAAAGTACTTATATATAATAATTACACAAACATACACACACACAAACAAACATTGTTATTACATCTAAATAAACCTATAATATTAAAAACTGTTAAACATAATAATACTACATCGTCTCTTGGTTGTTTTCGACATTACGGAAATATTGGAGACCACATAAATACACATTTTGGTGGAAAACTTGTCATATATCATATGAGTTTAGTTTTTAAACTAAAAGTGATTTATTCACAAATTGTTTCTTTGAATGCTATATGATATGTTGAGGCATAATAAGAAATCCGTAAATAGATTTCAATGAGAAAATCATAATAAACCATATAGTTTTCTAAGAGAAAGAGTGAATTATTCACCAATCGTACTTATGGCAGTGATATAACATACTGCTCAGATTGTGATGAACCTTCAGATTTTGCTTAGGCATAATAAACAATCTATAAATACACATTTTGGTGGAAAACTCGTCATATGATATACAGTTTTTAAACTAAAAGTGACTTATTCACAAATTGTTTCTTTGAATGCTATACGATATGTTGAGGCATAATAGGAAATCCGTAAATATATTTCAATGAGAAAATCATAATAAAACATATAGTTTTCTAAGAGTATTCACCAGTCGTACTTATGGCAGTGATATAACATACTGCTCAGATTGTGATGAACCTTCAGATTATGCTTAAGCATAATAAAAAATAAATAAATACACATTTTGGTGGAAAACTCGTAATATGATATACAGTTTTTAAACTAAAAGTAGCTTATTCACAAATTGTTCCGTTGAATGCTATTTGATATGTTGAGGCATAATAAGAAATCCGTAAATAGATTTCAATGAGAAAATCATAATAAAACATATAGTTTTCTAAGAGAAAGAGTGATTTATTCACCAATCGTCCTTATGACAGTGATATAACATACTGCTCATATTGTGGTGAACCTTCAGATTATTCTTAGGCATAATAAAAAATCCATAAATACACAATTTGGTGGAAAACTCGTAATATGATATACAGTTTTTAAACTAAAAGTAGCTTATTCACAAATTGTTCCGTTGAATGCTATTTGATATGTTGAGGCATAATAAGAAATCCATAAATAGATTTCAATGAGAAAATCATAATAAACCATATAGTTTTCTAAGAGTAAGAGTGATTTATTCACCAATCATACTTATGGCAGTGATATAACATACTGCTCATATTGTGATGAACCTTCAGATTATTCTTAGGCATAATAAAAAATCCATAAATACACATTTTGGTGGAAAACTCGTCATATGATATACAGTTTTTAGACTAAAAGTGACTTATTCACAAAATGTTCCTTTCAATGCTATACGATATAGTGCTCCGAATTTGAGGCCATTTCAGATTATGTTAAGGCATAATATGAAATCCGTAAATAGATTTCAATGAGAAAATCATAATAAACCATATAGTTTTCTATGAGTAAGAGTGATTTATTCACAAATCGTACTTATGGCAGTGATATAACATACTGCTCAGATTGTGATGAACCTTCAGATTATGCTTGGGCATAATAAAAATTCTATAAATGCACATTTTGGTGGAAAACTTGTCATCTATATATATAAAACAGTTTGTCCTGACTGACTGACTGATTGGTGATCAACGCACAGCCCAAACGGTAAAGGCTAGGAAGCTGAAATTTGGACTCAAGTATCCTTTCATAGTCTAGGTCCCCACTAAGAAGGGATTTTGGAAAACTCGTGCTCCAAAGGGGGGAAAACAGGCTCCAACGTTTGTATGAAAAATCTACAGTTTTCATCTGATTAACTTTAAACTTAGTTTGTATACTCTCAGAACAAGAACTGCCAAGAAAAACTGTATACTTGGTTCTTTGATATTTTTTTGGGGCCTAAAATATGGGAGTTTTCCTGTAAAAAAAATGTTGGGGCACTTTGCTTTTGTGCCGCGTCAACAGCCCACAGCCCACACGGTAAAAGCTAGGATGCTGAAATGTGGGCTCAAGTATCCTATCATGGTGTAGATGCGCACTAAGGGATTTTGGAAAATTCGAGCTCCAATGGGGGAAAAGTAGCTCCAAAGTTTGTTTGAAAAATCCGCATTTTGCAACCGCTCGACTTAAAACTTAGTGTCTAAAATCAATTAAAGAATACAAACAAAACTGCATACTCGGATTTGTGTTGGAGCTTGAATTATTGGGGTTTTAATATTTATTCACTATTTCAAATGAAAAGTTTGTGTTATAAATTTAGTCCGATCGATTTAAAATTTGGATAATGTAATCTACGTAACTAAAACTACAACTTTGCCTTCAAGGATTTTCAAAATATGCATTTTACAAAAGCAGGCAGAACACACAATACAAAATATCAAACAGTTGGGGACAACTAAGTATACACACACACACACATGCAAACAGCTGTTCGTGTAGTTGCGTGCAAACGATTGAAATAGCCAAATCAAAATGTGAGACACTAATGTGTGAATGTCCATACATATGTGCACATCTATGTATGTACATATGTATCTACATATGTATGTATGTATGTACATTCGTCTTGCACTGACAGAGCAAGAAATGTTAATTAATTGAAAATTATATAACATTTTTAAAAGTAATTATAGCCTGTACCCAAAGGGTGAAAGGCTATACTAGTTTTGTGCGCATGTATGTAACACACAGAAGGAGGCGTGGCAGACCCCACAAAGTATATATATTCTTGATCAGGATGAGAAGACGAGTCGATATAGCCATGTCCGTCTGTCCGTCTGACCGTCTGTCCGTCTGTCTGTATGAGCGCAAGGATCTCAGTAAGTACAAGAGCTAGGATAACCAAAATTGGTATCAATGTTCCTATAAGCCCTAGGTAGAACGAGTTTGTTTATTTTTTCTGATACACCCCCCACTCCCCCGCAATTCGTATTTTTTCTTATAACTTCCGTAATTCTCGGAATTTAAAAATCAATTTTTGGTACAATTTGGTAGGTACATCCAGTTAGTACTAATGTGTCCGTGTGCCAAATTTCATCATGATAGGTCAATTCTGAAGAAAGTTATAGCCATAAGTAAAATCGCTGCTCATGCGCTGCCTGCTCTGTCGGCAGCGCTGCCCGCAGCTGTTGTTGTTGTTGCTGCTTTTGTTCAACTTTGTGCTGCATACATACACGCATATGAACACGCATAGGTACGTGATGTAAATGTATGCTGTTTAAACTGAACATAAACATGTATTCTAATTTAATTAAATTAATTATTTTAATTAATTAATTCATTCATTTTTTTTAATAATATAATTTTTTTTTAATTTTTTTTTTTTTAATTTTTCCTTTTTGTGGAGAGTACAGGCTATTTTACTGTCGGGCTTGCTCGACTGTAGCGTTCTATCTTGTTTTTTCTTTGTTTAGTGCATTTGGCATTAATAACTTTATGCAGCAACAACAAATATCAAATAGTTGGGGACATCACATACACACACTCACACACACAACAAGCAACAGTTCGTGTCTATGTGTGCGGTTCTATACGTGCGGTTGAAAAAGTAAAGAGAAACATATGTACATACAAGCAACAGTTCGTGTCTATGTGTGCGGTTCTCTACGTACGGTTGAAAAAGTAAAGAGAAACATATGTACATATGTATGTATGCCTGTGTATGAATATAGCATGTATGTACATTCGTATTAATGTATACATTGGGCAATCGAACACAGTTGTTTGATTGTAAAAAAAAAAAATAATGCTCTAAAAACAACAACAACTGCAAGTCATTAGCTCGCTCTTCTTCTTTCGTTTTGACCATGTAATGTTAATTGCAAAGGCAAAACGCCAAAAGTTTACAGTTAACGTCGCTAGGAAACGACTGCGTAAGCGATAATAAAGCAGAAACCGAATAATGGAGCGACGCATATTCTGGTTCGCATTGCGGGCAGATGTATGTATGTATATGATTTGTTCCTATTGATCTCAATAAATAATTCGATTTCATTATTTAAATATTCTGCTTATTGCATTCGATATTTTGATGGTATCGGTGCCAGTAGTTTTTGATCGTGGCTCATCGCTGCACGGCATTGACACGAGTGCCGTGTATCATATTCCGTTTGTGCGTGGCCATATTGACTCAATATGGCACGAAAAGACTCAAATGTGAATTTAAATTTGGACTCAAGTATCGTTTCATAGTATCCATCATAGTGTAGGAGCACACTAAGAAAGGCTTTTGGAAAATTCTAGCTCCAACGGGGGGAAAACGAGTTTTAAAAAATATTAGTTATAGTGGTCATGTTCGTTTAACGAAATAGTTTGGCAAGAACAAAAATGTAACGGACTACTGAACAATTTTTTGTCAAGAACAGAAAATGTTCATTTAAATACCTTAAATGCCTTCCTACTGGTAACCTTTAAGGTGAAAACATATGGGTAGGTTATGCACACACAAAATAAATACAATTGGAAACATTATATTGAGCCGGGTTAAGACGGGCAATACCTGCTAGTATGATATACAGTTTTTAAACTAATAGTGACTTATTCACAAATTGTTCCTTTAAAATGCTATACGATATGTTGAGGCATAATAAGAGATCCGTAAATAGATTTCAATGAGAAAATCATAATAAACCATATAGTTTTCTAAGACTAAGAGTGATTTATTCACCAATCGTCCTTATGACAGTTATATAACATGCTGCTCATATTGTGATGAACCTTCAGATTATTCTTAGGCATAATAATAAATCCATAAATGCACAAATGCGTAAATAGATTTCAATGAAAAATCATAATAAACCATATAGTTTTCTAAGAGTAAGAGTGATTTATTTACCAATCGTACTTATGGCAGTGATATAACATACTGTTCAGATTGTGATGAACCTTCAGATTATGCTTAAGCATAATAAAAAATCTATAAGTTCACATTTTGGTGGAAAACTCGTCATATGATATACAGTTTTTTAACTAAAAGTGACTTATTCACAAATTGTTCCTTTGAATGCTATAAAAGTATGATATGTTAAGGCATAATATGAAATCCGTAAATAGATTTCAATGAGAAAATCATAATAAACCATATAGTTTTCTAAGACTAAGAGTGATTTATTCACCAATCGTCCTTATGACAGTTATATAACATGCTGCTCAGATTGTGATGAACCTTCAGATTATGCTTTGGCATAATAAAAAATCCATAAATGCACAGTATGGAAAACTTATTCACAAATTGTTTCTTTGAATGCTATACGATATGTTGAGGCATAATAAGAAATCCGTAAATAGATTTGTAAGAGTGATTTATTCACAAATCGTACTTATGGCAGTGATATAACATACTGCTCATATTGTGATGAACCTTCAGATTATTCTTAGGCATAATAATAAATCCATAAATGCACAAATGCGTAAATAGATTTCAATGAAAAATCATAATAAACCATATAGTTTTCTAAGAGTAAGAGTGATTTATTTACCAATCGTACTTATGGCAGTGATATAACATACTGTTCAGATTGTGATGAACCTTCAGATTATGCTTAAGCATAATAAAAATTCTATAAGTTCACATTTTGGTGGAAAACTCGTCATATGATATACAGTTTTTTAACTAAAAGTGACTTATTCACAAATTGTTCCTGTGAATGCTATACGATATAGTGCTCCGAATTTGAGGCCATTTCAGATTATGTTAAGGCATAATATGAAATCAGTAAATAGATTTCAATGAGAAAATCATAATAAACCATATAGTTTTCTAAGACTAAGAGTGATTTATTCACCAATCGTCCTTATGACAGTTATATAACATGCTGCTCATATTGTGATGAACCTTCAGATTATTCTTAGGCATAATAATAAATCCATAAATGCACAAATGCGTAAATAGATTTCAATGAAAAATCATAATAAACCATATAGTTTTCTAAGAGTAAGAGTGATTTATTTACCAATCGTACTTATGGCAGTGATATAACATACTGCTCAGATTGTGATAAACCTTCAGATTATGCTTAAGCATAATAAAAAATCCATAAATACACATTTTGGTGGAAAACTCGTAATATGATATACAGTTTTTTAACTAAAAGTGACTTATTCACAAATTGTTCCTGTGAATGCTATACGATATAGTGCTCCGAATTTGAGGCCATTTCAGATTATGTTAAGGCATAATATGAAATCAGTAAATAGATTTCAATGAGAAAATCATAATAAACCATATAGTTTTCTAAGACTAAGAGTGATTTATTCACCAATCGTCCTTATGACAGTTATATAACATGCTGCTCATATTGTGATGAACCTTCAGATTATTCTTAGGCATAATAATAAATCCATAAATGCACAAATGCGTAAATAGATTTCAATGAAAAATCATAATAAACCATATAGTTTTCTAAGAGTAAGAGTGATTTATTTACCAATCGTACTTATGGCAGTGATATAACATACTGTTCAGATTGTGATGAACCTTCAGATTATGCTTAAGCATAATAAAAAATCTATAAGTTCACATTTTGGTGGAAAACTCGTCATATGATATACAGTTTTTTAACTAAAAGTGACTTATTCACAAATTGTTCCTTTGAATGCTATACGATATAGTGCTCCGAATTTGAGGCCATTTCAGATTATGTTAAGGCATAATATGAAATCCGTAAATAGATTTCAATGAGAAAATCATAATAAACCATATAGTTTTCTAAGACTAAGAGTGATTTATTCACCAATCGTCCTTATGACAGTTATATAACATGCTGCTCAGATTGTGATGAACCTTCAGATTATGCTTTGGCATAATAAAAAATCCATAAATGCACAGTATGGAAAACTTATTCACAAATTGTTTCTTTGAATGCTATACGATATGTTGAGGCATAATAAGAAATCCGTAAATAGATTTGTAAGAGTGATTTATTCACAAATCGTACTTATGGCAGTGATATAACATACTGCTCATATTGTGATGAACCTTCAGATTATTCTTAGGCATAATAATAAATCCATAAATGCACAAATGCCTAAATAGATTTCAATGAAAAATCATAATAAACCATATAGTTTTCTAAGAGTAAGAGTGATTTATTTACCAATCGTACTTATGGCAGTGATATAACATACTGTTCAGATTGTGATGAACCTTCAGATTATGCTTAAGCATAATAAAAATTCTATAAGTTCACATTTTGGTGGAAAACTCGTCATATGATATACAGTTTTTTAACTAAAAGTGACTTATTCACAAATTGTTCCTGTGAATGCTATACGATATAGTGCTCCGAATTTGAGGCCATTTCAGATTATGTTAAGGCATAATATGAAATCAGTAAATAGATTTCAATGAGAAAATCATAATAAACCATATAGTTTTCTAAGACTAAGAGTGATTTATTCACCAATCGTCCTTATGACAGTTATATAACATGCTGCTCATATTGTGATGAACCTTCAGATTATTCTTAGGCATAATAATAAATCCATAAATGCACAAATGCGTAAATAGATTTCAATGAAAAATCATAATAAACCATATAGTTTTCTAAGAGTAAGAGTGATTTATTTACCAATCGTACTTATGGCAGTGATATAACATACTGCTCAGATTGTGATAAACCTTCAGATTATGCTTAAGCATAATAAAAAATCCATAAATACACATTTTGGTGGAAAACTCGTAATATGATATACAGTTTTTTAACTAAAAGTGACTTATTCACAAATTGTTCCTTTAAAATGCTATGCGATATGTTGAGGCATAATAAGAGATCCGTAAATAGATTTTAATGAGAAAATAGTGATTTATTCACCAATCGTACTTATGGCAGTGATATAACATACTGCTCAGATTGTGATGAACCTTCAGATTATGCTTTGGCATAATAAACAAGAGAGAACGCTACAGTCGAGCAAGCCCGACAGTGTAATACCCTGTACCCAGGTAAACTTCCGTCACTGAGTTATATGCGCCCATAGCAGCAGCAAAAAGAGGAAGAAGAAGAGCGAACTTGTTGCTGCAGTTTGGGGGGGTTGTACTGGCGAGAATTTGTTTTGCTAATAACTTTATTTAGAATTGACCGAATTGAATAAAATTTTGAACAACAGTAGACAATTATGTATAAATTATGTGTGCAAAGTTTGGTTTAGGTAGCATTTGAAATGTGGACGCTATTGACGAAATTCTGTAGCGGGGGAAGGGGGGGAGAATTCCAAAAAATAAAATAAACTCGTCCTTTCTCGGACCTAGGAGAATCTGGATGCCAACTTTGGTTATTCTAGCTTTTATAGTTTCTGAGATCCTCGCGTTCATCCAGACGGACGGACAGACGGACAGACGGACGGACGGACATGTCTAGATCGATTTCTCTCGTCATGCTGATCAAGAATATATATACTTTATGGGGTCGGAGATGCTTCCTTCTGTATGTTACATACTTTGCACAAACCTAATATACCCTTTTTACCCTACGGGTACAGGGTATAAAAATCCATAAATGCACAGTATGGTGGAAAACTTATTCACAAATTGTTTATTTGAATGCTATACGATATGTTGAGGCATAATAAGAAATCCGTAAATAGATTTCAATGAGAAAATCATAATAAAACATATAGTTTTCTAAGAGTAAGAGTGATTTATTCACAAATCGTACTTATTGCAGTGATATAACATACTGCTCATATTGTGATGAACCTTCAGATTATTCTTAGGCATAATAATAAATCCATAAATGCACAAATGCGTAAATAGATTTCAATGAAAAAATCATAATAAACCATATAGTTTTCTAAGAGTAAGAGTGATTTATTCACCAATCGTACTTATGGCAGTGATATAACATACTGCTCAGATTGTGATGAACCTTCAGATTATGCTTAAGCATAATAAAAAATCCATAAATACACATTTTGGTGGAAAACTCGCCATATGATATACAGTTTTAAAACGAAAAGTGACTTATTCACAAATTGTTCCTTTGAATGCTATACGATATAGTGCTCCGAATTTGAGGCCATTTCAGATTATGTTAAGGCATAATATGAAATCCGTAAATAGATTTCAATGATAAAATCATAGTAAACCATATTGTAAAGGCATTTCACTTAGTTTTAAGATAACTTAAGAGAAAAATAATGAAATTAACGCACTAGCCCTAAGAGAAAATTGTCATACACTGCAGCTGTCTACGAACAGCATGATTGCAAGCCGCTCTTTTGTTCGTGCTTACGGCGGCCGTTTGTCTGTAGCGTCGCGATAATTAAAGCACTTGTAATATTGAAGTCGAGCTGTGCGAGTGTGTTACTTTTCTTAGCCCAATAAATCGCGCATAGAAAGACACCAGTCTTTCTTGATTCAAACGTTTTGTGAACCATTTTGCTTTTGCCATACCGGCAAGTTACCGGCTTAAAGCCGTACATTTTGGCGCCCCCGGGTGGACTACTGGAGTCTACTCCCTCGTTGGACCTCACATCGGCTTTCGACTTGCGATTACCGTCGTCCTACTGGTATCTTCGATTTGCGCGAGATTATTGGCGGTACTTTCCTGGAAAATTGGACATTTGGCATACACTCCCAATCGATGAATTGCCACAATTTTCAGGGAAGTTTACATCAGGTAACGAGTGCGAAGAATAAATTGCGGCCACAATCGTCGACTTGCGTGTATATTTAAACGCCAAGTTTGTACATACACACATACATACATACAAGTGCAATATATGTACACATATAAATTTGTGTACTTCACAAACTAACTTATAAGCACAAATTTATATGCAAATACTCATTTGTAAATTTAGCAAATAGTGGACCGTGATTTATTTGGCAGTCGGCATCTTACTTAAAGAAATATAGTTACTAAAGCATAGCTATTGGAGCTTTATAAAATAAATAAAGTGAAAAAACATACATACATATATTCGCGTAGACAATTGCAGGCGAGACTGCGTTTGAGTGCACTGATTTAGGCAGTTTTGGTTTGCCTTTCCGTTCTGCTAATTTGTTCGTTTCGATATTGTTGTTGTGCTGCTGTCACACTGCAGCAGCGTTGGCTCGTCCGCATATCGCTGATTCTCTCCCGCTCTCTTTGCTACGGTGCCCATATCGTTGTTGCACTACTGGCTCGCTGCTATCGTGTAGCTTACATTCGTCGTCGACTGCGCTGTCGGCGTTGGTAGAGATCAGCTGGACAGTTCGCTGTTTTGGTAACTCAAGCGTTTGGTACGCTATTTGTTTGTGCGCGCCAGCTGCAGTGTACACATAAACAACAACATAAACACTTTCGTTTAGCAGAACAGCAAAGGCTAGCAATATAGTACCACTGTACTACAATTGAAATACTTTCTTACAGCCTTTTGCATACCTTTTATTTTTAAATATGCCTGGCAAAAGAAGCAAGCAAAACCGAAGCAGGGCATTAGATGACTCTGTCTCAAATAAATTTGACTGCTTGCTTCAGTCACATGTTCGCGATATCGAACGAATAAAAAGTTCTATTCAGACCACTTCTGGTAGTATCGAGCCTTTTGAAGTTGAGTGCCGATTGGAAATTTTGTCCCGGTACATTGATAAAGCCTTTGACCTACAGGAAGAATTAGATAGAATTGATCCGGCCTTAGTCCCAAGGGCAGATTTGGAGTTTCTCTGCGTCTCAACTAAGGCGCTTTTGATGAGCAAAGGCGGACGGCCAAAGCCTCATAGGGACAGCGTAATGAATTCCACAATATTTTGATCCTCGCATAGCAAACAGTTGCCTTCAATGAAGTTGCCACGGTTTGGTGGTAGCTATTCGGATTATAACAATTTCATTGGGCTGTTTGAAAATTTAGTGGATAGTGACGCATCACTTTTAAATATTGAAAAGTTTAACCATTTGCTGTCATGCTTAGAGAAAGAAGCACTAGGAACGGTCAAGGCTTATCAAGTTACCGAGGAAAATTATCCAAAGGCACTGGCAGCTTTGAAGCGCGTTTACGATAACAGCTGTGTTATCGTATTTGATAGCATTGCCAAACTATTTGAGCTTCCGAAAATGCAAGGCTCGTCTGCTAGTTCTTTGCGTTCGTTGATTGATAACGTACGCGCTAGCTACGAGTCACTGCTCTCCTTAGGCAATGACAAACAAATTTCTAACGTCATGTTCATACACTTGGTCATGAGTAAAGTTGATCCCAATACTCGTTCAAAGTGGGAAGAGAGCCTCGACTATAGCAAACTTCCGTCTTGGGAATATTGCGAGGCATCTCTCAACAGACGCTACCAGCACTTATCTGTTGAGGAATCATCTTCTGGTCGCTCCCGGACTGAAAAACAAAATTTTGATGCGTCAAAGAAAGGTGGCAAAATAGCCTGGCAGTTGCACAAGCCAGTCCGTCACCGAGTCCGAAGTGTTTGTTCTGTCAAGCGATTGACCATTTTATACATTCTGTAACGTTGTTACTCTGCCGCGGGTATGCTCGCCGGCCAGAGTATGCTGAAATAAATTAGGCACCCCAAAGTGCCGAGGTGTCCACCAAATAAAAGAGGGCGGTATGCCCAAACTTCTCCACGTGTTTCTTTAATTGTAAAACAACATACAGAGCGCTTCAATGCGCGTTGGGCCTGAGCCAGAAGAGAACTAACTTAAACCGAAAATTACTCGCCTTCATGGCTTACTATTCTTACAATTACTTATTAATTTACAACTACTTGGCTTCGTAATGACGCACAACGATTTAAGTTCGTGAAAATGTGCCCTTTGTGCATAAACTGCCTAAGGAAAGGTCACACAACAAAGGCATGCAAATCGACTACATGCAGAGTGTGTTCGAAACCACATCACACACTTTTGCATAATTATTCTGTCGACTCAGCGCAAGCTGCAACTGCCAGCCAATCATTTGTGGCGCAAGCTGAAACGCCAGTCCAAGCTTCGGCTGTTAATCACGCCACGAGCGTTTCTGACCAAGTCATACTGGCTACGGCAGTGGTCCGTGTAATGGATCAATCGGGCTCCTACCACTTTTCCAGGGCTTTACTCGACTCAGGGTCCCAAATTAATTTCATGACAGAGGAGCTAGCCAAAACTTTGCAGCTTAAAAAGGAGCGCAAAGATATTAATTTGCTTGGCATTGGTAAACGCAAGTCTGCAGTGCGTCACATTGTGCAGACGTCAATTGCGTCTCGTAGTAGCAATTTTGATTTGATGACTGAGTTCGGTGTACTGAGCACTATTTCGTCATACCAGCCTGAAAAGGTAATTGTCAACGTTGACGTGCCAAAAGATCTCATTTGCTCTTTGTTCACTCATTAGTTTGAATCAAAGTGATACGCTTGATAATGAACAAAGTTCCTTAGATGCATTAGTTCGCAAGTTCTGGGAGTTGGAAGAAGTTCCAAATTTGTCTGAATCACATCTATATACTCCAGAACAAAGGCTTTGCGAGAAGTCATTTGTGAACTCGATCACTCGTTTGCCCTCGGGCCGTCTTAGTGTATCGTTGCCGTTTAAGTTCAGTCCGCAGTCACTTGGCAGCTCCTATGAAACAGCTAAAAGGCGCTTTCTAGCCTTAGAAAGGAGATTGTCCAAGCAGCCAGACGTACATGCCATGTACATAAGGTTCATGACTTAATACATATCTTTGGGACATATGAACGCAATCGACAACACGGTCCCGAGAGAGCCGCACTATTTTATTCCGTATCAGTGCGTGCTAAGACCGCAAAGCACCTCAACAAAGTTGCGAGTTGTATTCGACGCGTCGAGAAAGACGTCGTCCCAAGTGTCGTTAAATGACATACTCATCGTTGGACCGACTATCCAGCCATGTTTATATTCAACTTTGTTGAGGTTCCGACTTCGACCATTTGCTTTGTCCGCTGACATTGCCAAAATGTATCGGCAGGTCGAAGTCATGGAAGCACAACGCAACTTCCAATTGATTATTTGGAGAACAGATACCACAGAGCCACTTAAAGTATACCGTCTAAATACGGTAACATATGGTACTGCTTCGGCACCATTTTTGGCTATTCGATGCCTTAAATACTTAAGTGAGCTGCACGCAGGTTCGCATCCATTGGCTTCTAAATCTCTGGCCAGCGATTTTTATGTGGATGACCTGCTGTCTGGTGCAGAAACTGTGGAGGAGTTGCAGTTGCTATATACTGAACTAAACTCAGTTTTAAAGCCATTTGGATTTATGCTCACCAAATGGTCATCAAATTGCGAACAGTTTCAGATTCAGCCTGCTGACGACCGTTTCGTTCATTTCGAAACTATACGACCCACTTGGTCTGCTGTGCCCAATAATTACGCGAGCAAAAATTTTAATGCAGGAGCTTTGGCTTCAAAAATTTTCTTGGGACGACAAAATTCCCAGTTATCTATTAAAAGACTTAAATTCTATTACTATTCTTTTGATGCACTGGAGTCGATTCGCATACCCCGATACGTCAGCGTCTCCAAAAATAAAAAATGCCAAATCCATGGCTTTGCTGACGCCTCAACGAGAGTCGTTTTTTGGTCCGATTCGGAAGTAGTTTTGTATTGGCTGCAAACGCACCCGGCAAATAGAGTTGCAAATATTCAAGAGCTTACGTCTGATGCATTTTGGCGTCATGTTCCGACAGCAGATAACCCAGCAGAAATGGCTTCACGTGGCTGCACCACGGCCGAATTGACTGATTCGCACTGGTTTAAGGGTCCACGATTCTTAAAACTAGATTGTTCCCTTTGGCCTCGTAATTCTCATATCGAGCTGACCAAAGAGCAGTCAACGCTGGAGAAGCGGAAGAACGCGAAGGCTCTCATCGTGGCCGATGAGTGCTCAAATCCCTTTCTGGATCTTATTGAAAATTCGTCGTCGTATCTTAAGATTCTCCGCATTATATGCTATGTATTCCGGTTCATCAACGGAAAAACGAATACAAACTCGTCACTTGTGCCAACAGCAGCTGAATTAGAGTTCGCATTTTTGGCAGTTGTCCACATAGTAAAAAACACAGTGTGTGCCCCGGTCAAGATGTATGTCGCGGTTTTTGTATGTTTTGCCTCCAAAGCTGTGCACATTGATGTTGTGACAGACCTGACTGCTAACTCGTTTATAATGTGTCTGTCTAGGTTTGTCGGCCGCCGTGGACCTGTCAAGCGGATATATTCGGACAATGCCACCAATTTCGTGGGTGCTGCACGCATTTTGGAGGACCTCCGCAACAGCTTCAACACCAGCAACGATGCCATTGCCACATTTGCCGCCACAAAGGGAATAGCGTTCCAGTTCATCCCGCCCCGCGCGCCACATTTCGGCGGCCTATGGGAGGCGGGCCGTAAAGTCCGCCAAGACGTTGCTACTAAAGGCCATTGGAAGCGCAACGCTGCGGCAGGACGAGCTGGTAACCGTGCTGGTGGAAGTGGAGGCAATCCTCAACTCGCGACCGATCGTGGCAGACAGCACCAGCCCAAACGACGGAGAGGCCGTCACTCCAGCGCATCTACTCGTCGGAGAAACGCTGGTAGCGCTGTCTACAGGGTTAACGCAGCCCGTAACAGACGCCAAACTGACATACTTAAAACGCTGGCAGCTGATCTCAGGCATCAAGCAGCGGTTTTGGGCCGATTGGTCCAACGATTACCTGCTGAGCCTGCAGCAGCGCCAGAAGTGGTCAGTGGAGCGTCCAAATCTGGAGAAAGGAGTCGTCGCGCCGCCTCAGCAGTGGATGCTGGGAGTCGTCGAGGAGACGACAAAAGGCGCCGATGGCAAAGTGCGCGTGGTGACCGTCAGGACGAAGGCGGGGCTATTTAATAAAGCGATACACCGTCTTGCGCCATTGCCCACCGATGTTCTTTGAAGCACTTCGTGCCTTCAACGTGGCCGATGTAGAGGCATTTCACTTAGTTTTAAGATAACTTAAGAGAAAAATAATGAAATTAACGCACTAGCCCTAAGAGAAAATTGTCATACACTGCAGCTATCTACGAACAGCATAATTGCAAGCCGCTCTTTTGTTCGTGCTTACGGCTAGCGTCGCGATAATTAAAGCACTTGTAATATTGAAGTCGAGCTGTGCGAGTGTGTTACTTTTCTTAGCCCAATAAATCGCGCATAGAAAGACACCAGACTTTCTTGACTCAAACGTTTTGTGAAATATTTTGCTTTTGTCATACCGGCAAGTTACCGGCTTAAAGCCGTACATATATAGTTTTCTAAGACTAAGAGTGATTTATTCACCAATCGTCCTTATGACAGTTATATAACATGCTGCTCAGATTGTGATGAACCTTCAGATTATGCTTAAGCATAATAAAAAATCCATAAATACACATTTTGGTGGAAAACTCGTCATATGATATACAATTTTTAAACTAAAAGTGACTTATTCACAAAATGTTCCTTTGAATGCTATATGATATGTTGAGGCATAATAAGAAATCCGTAAATAGATTTCAATGAGAAAATCATAATAAAACATATAGTTTTCTAAGAGTAAGAGTGATTTATTCACAAATCGTACTTATGGCACTCAGATTGTGATGAACCTTCAGATTATGCTTAGGCATAATAAAACATCTATAAATACACATTGTATAATCATAAGCTTGGCGGAATAATTGCAAATAAGCGAAAACGAAATTGTTCAATTTAAAAGAGGTTCACAAATGTTTATTTTGCATAGGTAGCGATCGCCGAGATTTACAAAGTTTATGCTGGTAGACGGAAAGCTAAGCTTCTCCGTACCAGATGCGATAACGAAAACGAACTTAACTTGCAGAGTTAGCGACAATAACTAGTACATATGTGGCGGCTGCGCAGCAGCCTATGCAAATTTATGGCAAGCAACAAAAGGAAACGTTAAGTGCTCAGCTTGCTATGCAAAGCAAGTGACAAGAAAACGACACTTTGTATTGAGTTATTTACGTTACTTATTAACTATGATGTGCTGCTGGTTTTGGCTGTTTTTGGCCGGATGACCAAACATACTCCCCCTGTTGAAGAACCAGGGTCTTCAACAACATCTTGTTTCGGCAGCGGCGTTCCAGTGGAAGTCCTCAATTCTGCAACTCTCGACACGCCATCTGCGCCGCTGATGAGGCTGACCACCCTTGCTAATGGCCATTTGAGGGGCGGCAAATTCTCGTCCTTGACCAGAACGACATCATCAACGGAGAGTCCAGGCCGAGACACTCGCCATTTTGAGCGCTGTTGAAGAAGCATCAAGTATTCTTCACGCCAGCGAGTCCTAAATATCTGCTGGTAGTACGTCACGCGCTGCCATCGATCCAGCCGATTGAAATTGAGCTTCGTCAGATCAGGCTCAACGTACGTTAACAGCGGAGCAGCACCAAGAAAATGAGCTGGAGTCAAGACATCGAGATCTGCTGGATGTTCTGAAAGGAATAACAATGGGCGAGAATTAATAATTGCCCCGATATGGCATACAAGCGTGCGCAGCTCATCAAATTCGAGCAGCGATAGTCCAACGGATCTGTAGAAATGATGCTTGGCAGTCTTTACAGCCGCTTCCCATAGACCACCAAAGTGAGGCGAGCGCGGCGGAATGAAACGCCAATCAATACAGTCAGCAAGGCAAAATTCTTGCACAGCCTGCAGGTGCTCGCTGGATTCAAAAAGACGCTTTAGCTCAGCCATCTCGTTCCGTGCGCCAACGAAATTTGTAGCGTTGTCAGACCAGATCCTCATAGGTCGACAGCGCGTCAAAATAAAGCGTTTAAGTGCATTTAAGAATGCTCCGGTGGTTAAATCCTTCACCAACTCCAAATGCACAGCTTTGGTGGCGAAGCAAATGAAAATGCAAATATAGGTATGTGAAGCATCAACTTGATCCTTTGGCAGATCAGCCATAACATGCTCCACAAGACGAGGCTTGGCTCGAAAACAAATGGTGCATTTGCTGACTACGCTGCACACTGTTTTCCGACCGAGTCGAGCGCAGAGTTACTTAGACGGCCACCAACGCGCATCAATCCAGAGCTGTCGAGAAACGGAGATAAAGAAAGACAGGAGCTAGACGATTTCAAAGTGTGTCCGGCCTGCAAGGTCTTGTATTCGTCCCGAAGCGTAGACATTTGAATTGAGCGCATCAACAGCAGTGTACCATGACGGATGCAGTCCACCGATAGCCCAGGAATTCGTACACGGTGCAGGAACTTGTATACATATGCAAACACGCGCTGCAGCTTTCCAAATGCTTACAAACACTTTAGAGCGCTGCTCAGAAAGCGACGAGACGGAATTGCAAGACTCTGGCCAAGAAGATTTATCTTTCGTCAGAAATGCGGGACCATGTAGCCACAAGTTGGACTGGACTAATTCGCTGGGCAAAGCTACACGTGAAAGTATGTCCGCAGGATTCAAATCGGTTGAAATATATCGCCTTACCATGCCAGAGGTCAACTCTTAAATAGTTGCGATGTGATTGGAAACGAAAATTTGAAACCTAGATGGCTCACTGCGAATCCAAGATAGCGCTACTGCAGAATCAGACCAACAATAAAACTTGCAGTCGAATAACTCCATACGAGATATTTCGTTTATGAGTTGTGCCAGCAAAACGGCTCCGCACAACTCTAGTCGGGGCACCGTCAACGATTTGAGTGGCGCCACACGAGATCTGGAACACAGCAGCTCCGCACGAGATTGGCCTTGCGTGGTCGAAATGATGTAGACGCAAGCTCCATAGGCATCTATGCTGGCATCACTAAAACCATGCACTTCAATGGAAACACCAGCAGAAAGTGCAAGCCTTGGAAATTTCAGCTGCTTTGTGCGCTCAAAATCTGCAATAAGATTATGCCAAGATCTTGTCAATGATGCTGAAAGGCTTTCATCCCAATCAAGCTTTTCTCTCCAAAGCGCCTGCAGGAATATTTTAGCCTTTGCGATTACTGGTCCAATAAGGCCAAGCGGATCATAAAATCTGGCAATAGTTGACAAAACAGTGCGCTTGCAAATTCGACCAGATGTCAATGCTGGCAGAAACGTGAAAATGAATAAATCCGTCGCAGGATCCCACGACAGTCCCACGACAGTCGCTGCCATCATCAAACTTAACTAGAGTTTCTTTGTCTTCTTCCGGAACTTGTTTGAGCACATCAGGATTGCTGGAGCACCACTTCCTTAGCTTGAAATTAGCCTTGGCAAGTAGCCCTGTGGTTTGCCTCATAATTTCTGTTGGAGCACCATGTATAGTTTTTAAGTCTCTCTGTTGCGCTCTCTATCGCGCCCTTTACTGCGCTCTCTTTGTGCATTACCTTTTTTATGCCGGCCCGCTGACTTGTAGCGGCAGCAGGCAAAATGACTTGCTAAATAATTCTCGCACATTCAACATCGTTTTGCACAATTACCAAGCCATTAAAAGCCATATTAATAATCAAAGAACACCGCGTCTCATTTAATAAATAGTTAAATCTTGTTGTTAAAATCGCTAAAAAGCTAGCGATTTTTCATTGGCGCCCTCGTTTGTTTGCGGTCTTTGTGGCTTGGTTTTTGTGCGCGGTCGTGTGATTACCTCGGTTGATTATACTCTGTACATGAAATGTACATATAGTACGTGTGTGCTTATGCCTACTCAATTTTTGGCACTTGATTTATTTTGTGCAACAACATTACATACACAAATTATATTATATACATACATATACACACATACACCACACCTTGCATAAATTAACATAATTATACACCCTCATAAACATAACTACTAACAAAACCTCGAGGCAAAACAAACCACAACAATTAAAAAAGGGCTACTAAGCTGATTTTTAACATAAACAAATATTTTAAAGTTATTTTGTTTCTATTGTGTTGGTTTTTTGGTGAAGATTTGTTGCATCAGCTGCACACATACAACCATAGCTTTGTTGTTGCTTGCGCCGCTAGCGTAGCAAAAGAATTTTGTCGCTCTCTCCTTTGTGCGCGAGTTATACACGTGTCTTCCTACACTGGAACATAATTCCGACTGCCAACACTGTAATGCCGAAACCAGTCGGAGGGAACTCGGAGTTACTGTGGTGAGGGTGAACAGGGCAGTGTGTGTGTAAATATGTTGAGCGGGAGAGATAAACAATATAACCTAATAAATAATGTCACGAAAGCCGAATTTACGTGTGTTGTAATTGATGGGAGGCGAGTGTGTGAGCTGGACGGGGCATATCATAACTGGCGCAGCTGGTAGTCCAGGCCAGTGTTTGCGTTTTTTTTTGTCTCTACAAGTGCAAGACATGTTTTTATACGTATGGAATCATACATTCAAATAAATATGTTTCTTGACGTGTGGAAGTGCATACATACATACATTGAGTATATTTCAAAGAGACTAATAATATGAATGCACATCATATAACAACTTTTTGAAGTTTGATCAGTGTAAAATATGTAGTGACAAATCGCCAAGTACAACGGAATATTGTACCTTTGCATGTTATGTACATACATGTACACATTTGTATATGTTTTTGCATGTATGTATGTGCATGTATGGATGGATGCAGTGGGCATAAAATTCGCAGCACGTCGAGCTTTACCTCGTTTGGGCCGGGAAACGAATACCTAAACTAAAATGCCTTACCGTTCCAGTATTCATCACAATTGCCGAACATTACAATGCTAGAATAATTAAGTAAACACTAATTACGTATGTAGCAAGTCTTGTGCAGGTTATGTATGCATATATGTGTATATACGTGTATGTATGTCCATGCACATGTCATGCTCATGTAGAGGCATACATACATATGTACGTACAGACAATCACAGGCAACAAAAAGTGCATACATACATTTTAAAAATATGTACATATGTATCTTTAATGCTCTCTCAAGCACTCCCTTACACACTCTCTCACCACACAGCGACCGTTGTGATCGACTGACTCGGAGCTGATCCTGAGTCGATACGGTAACGCTCACATAAAAAGAATTCATTCCATTGAGTACAAATGGTAAATGAAAGGAATAATTAATGCAGACGGCAAAGTGCAATAAATTAAATTAACAAGGGAAAATCTTGGAGCTGTAACAAACAAATAAATAAACTGATAATAATTATAATTATTCCGATATATATCGAAATACACATATGTAAGTAAGTACAAAAGGCTTAAGCATACTGTTGCATCAGCCGATTTGTTTCACAAATCCGTATACGCATACAAATAAAAAAAAAAAAACGATAATTCTATGGGCAATAAGGGCACATTATTGCATCATTCAATTCGAATTACAAGTGCTTAGTTTTAAAAGTACAGTCTTACAGCAACCGGCATTGAAGGCAGATGTACAGCACACAAGTGAAATAAAGTTGTCAAGTGTTTATTGAAGATTAAAACATTACAAAAAATAAGAGAAAATGAAAAGATATTGATATAGCAATACATAAATAATTTGTGAAACTTCATAATCAGAATAATTTGGGTGACTCATATATACAGATGTAAGTAAATGTACATATGTATGTATACATATGCATGAAGTACACTATTCCAATGCTTATTGCGAATTATAATATTACAGTTCACAAATATGTTCACATGCCAGTGTATTATTAATGCATAATACGCATATACAGGTTGTGAAATGCTACAATAACAACAATTTTTCTGCAACCTATGTAAGTACACTATACATACATATATTCTAAGAAGTACGCAGTACCAATTAACGGTAAAAGTACACAGGTTCAGTTCATAAATACATACATATATACAAGTATGTATATCCATATGCCGCTGTAAAACACCACGCCGACAACGATATTATGGACACATACATATGTGAGTATTGAATTCATACATACATACACTTGCGAAACACGCAGTTAACGGCAAAAATAAAAATTAAAAAAAAAAAAAAAAAAACCAAGAGAACTTTTAAGAAAGGAGTGTACATAGATAAAGGAATATTATCGCATTCTCCTTTCGTTGTCAGCAATTGACAACAACATGAGCACATTATTTATTTATTACTTTAATTCACATTCTAATACGAATTTAATTTTCAACTTGTAGTTCTTCACCTACCGTCCATCGTATTTCACCATAGGAATTCTACATATTTTGAATTGCAGCGTTTATATTTTGTCGACCGATACGTCCGCAATCCTGCTTAAGCTACACAACACATTGCTTGGATTCCGCCACATATTCATAGAATGATACATACATGTATGTACGCCCATGGTATCTCCGCATTCTAATATACCTTATGTATGTATACCTAATTATAACTCCCCATAAATTGTCATTAAGGACTAAAAATTAAGCTAAAATTTTACATCAAAATGGCTAAGAGAAGAAATAATACCAGTGCGAATCCAATAGTTGAGTCAGTTTCCGATAATATTAACGACTCATTACTGAGCTCCAATACACTACCATCACTTCAGATACCAGATGCTATCAAACAACTTCCGACTTATGAAGGAAATCCACGCCTCCTTTATGAGTTCATTAGTAATGTTGAGGAAATACTTCTAATAATAGGAGAAATAGATGAAACATCAAGCAGTAAAATACTTTTACGAGCCATTCGCAATAAAATAATAGGTCAAGCGAATGAAGTGCTTAATATGTACGGTACCCCATTAAACTGGGGTGAGATTAAAATAATTTAATTTTACATTATGCCGACAAAAGAACAGAAACTTCACTTATTATGGATTTGCACAATTTACGCCAAGAAAGAAAATCTGTCGAGCAGTTTTATAGTGAAATAATAGAAATACAGTCAGCCTTATGCAACAATATTTTAATTCATGAAACCGAACAAAATGTTGTTCTTGCTAAAAAAAAGTTGTATTCAGAAATGTGTTTAAACATATTTTTAACTGGCTTAAGAGACCCTTTGGGAGTCACAGTTAGAGCCATGCGTCCAAAGACTATGGCATCTGCTCTAGACTGCTGCATTAAGGAGCAGAACATTTATTATCAGAGACGGAATGAAAACAATAATAATAAATACAAGTATAGCAACAATAGCCTAATTTACAAAAGAAATTATACTCCATATAACCAACATTCAAACATAAGAAATTACGAACAACAAACTTCTCCAAGTAATATACCACTATTCAGAAACAATTCTAACTTGAGAGCAACTACTACTGTAAATACTTACGACAACAGACCAAACCGACGATATAACTCTAAATACCAAACTTTACCTCCTCAATCCGACCCTTCATACAGCACTGATAGTAACCCTTTAAAACCTAAGTTTTTTAATAATCAAATCTCAAATTCTTTTACTGATTTAAAAAACTTGGGTAACTACACTCAAAATCCAATTACTTCCGCATTAAGCCCGCAACCCACTGCAAAAATTCATAACCTAACTAATATTGAAGATCAAGAAAATTTTCAGAAATTAGCTTCAATACACAGACCGGATACTTAAGTACGTTTGGAAAAGAACTTAACTATATCTTAATTGCGTCCTTTTTTAAACACCCACTTAAATTCCTAATTGACACGGGAGCAACATCTTCATTTATTTCCCCAGAAGCTATAGACCCTAAATCTGTTTATCAAGGAAAATAAATAGTAATTAAAACTGTTTTAAATAGCTATACAATCGACAAATTTACCGTATTGCCCATATTTAAAGAATTCAATCAACCAGGGAATTTTAAATTTGTCTTGTTCAACTTTCATAGTTATTTCGATGGATTACTGGGAATGGACTTTCTATGCCAAGTAGGAGCTAAGCTTGACCTTGTTAATGGTATTTTGGAAACTTACCATTCGAAAGTTAGACTCCTACAAAAGCCAAACACAACATCTGAAAGAATTGTTATACCACCAATGAGCAAAATCTTAGTAAATCTTCCTGTCGACATAGAAGTAGGTGACTTTTACTTGGACTCAACAATAATAAATAAATCATTAATTCTTTCTGAAGGGATATACAAAGCAAATCAATGGTCAGCAACTATTGAAGTAACCAACCCAAATAGTAGTGAGCAGTATATTTTCCTAGAGCAACCTTTAAAAGTCAGACACTACAACTCTTTAGAATACGTGGAAATAAATTTGTTAGAAGAACAATCAAAAATTATTAATAATAGCCCAGACCTTGCATTATGTATGTATAAAAACTAACCATTTAAATAGTGAGGAAAAGGATGTATAAAGATATATTTTTCAAGGATAATAGCTTACTTACATTCTCAAGCAAAATTAAACATTCAATTCACACGGTAAATGAGATTCCAACTCATACGAAATCTTATAGGTACCCATATATGCATAAAGAAGTAGTACAAATGGAAATAACAGAATTATTAAATCAAGGTATAATTAGACCTAGTTTTTCTCCTTGGAGTTCGCCAATATGGATCGTGCCCAAGAAAAGTGAAAACAGAACAGAAAACAAATGGAGGCTCGTTATAGATTTTAGGAAACTTAATGAGAAAACTGTGTCCGATAAATACCCGCTACCGAACATTAACGATATACTCGACAAACTTGGAAGATGCATGTATTTTTCTACATTAGATTTAGCTAGCGGATTCCACCAAATAGAAATGAATGAAGCAGATATACCAAAGACAGCGTTTACTGTAGACGGTGGTCATTATGAGTTTGTCCGCATGCCGTTCGGCCTTAAAAATGCACCGGCAACATTCCAAAGAGTTATGGATTATGTTTTAGGTGATTTAATAGGAAATACATGCTTAGTTTACTTGGACGATATTATAATTTTTTCATCCTCATTGCAAGAACATATATTATGCTTAAAAAAAGTTTTTGACAGATTGCGTAATTCAAATTTTAAAGTTCAATTGCGCAAGTCAGACTTTTAAAAAAAAAGAAATTGCTTTTTTAGGGCACATCGTGACGACAAACGGGATTAGGCCCAACCCAAATAAAATACAAGCCATTAAATCATTTCCCTTACCAAAAACCACTACCGAAATAAAATCATTTCTTGGCCTTATTGGATATTACAGGAAGTTTATCCAAGATTTTGCTAAACGCACAAAACCCTTAACGAATTGCCTTAAATCAGGAAATAAAATAGTTATTGACAAAGATTTTGTCAGTTGTTTTGAGGCATGCAAAGATCTTTTATGCAATGACCCTATATTGCAATACCCTGATTTTACCAAGCCCTTTTTGCTAACCACTGATGCTAGTAACTTTGCACTTGGTGCTGTTCTATCGCAAGGGAAAATAGGTCATGATAGGCCCATTTGTTATGCTTCCAGAACATTAACCGATTCCGAAATTAACTATTCAGCTATAGAAAAAGAATTATTAGCGATAGTTTGGAGTACAAAGTATTTCCGGCCCTATTTATTTGGGAAAAATTTTTTTATCGCAACTGACCACAAGCCACTTACATGGCTCATGAATTTAAAAGAACCTAGTTCAAAATTGATAAGATGGCGCCTTAAACTTGAAGAATTCGACTATGAAATTGTTTACAAAAAGGGAAAACAAAATACAAATGCAGACGCATTAAGCAGAATCCAAATTGACATAAATCTAAACGATGCAGTACCGCATAGCATGACCCTCCGGTCTACGAACAAAATACCAGCCACCAATATTCCAATATCTAACAAGCCACTAAATGCATTTAATTATCAAATAGTACTTCGATTAAATAAGGTTTCCAATATGAAATCAGAATCTTTATTTAAAAACAAACTGAGGCGAATTGTTGAGCAGGAGGACTTTAGCGAGAAAACTGTTCTGCATATCTTTAAAACATATATTAAACCTCATAAACTAACTGCAATTTTTTGTAGCAATGATGTTTTTGCAAACATACAAGATGTATTTATAAAGTTCTTTCGCAACCAAACCTACAAGCTCGTTAGAAGTACAACATTTTTAAAAGACATAATAGAGAAGGTTCACCAGGATTCACTTATCCACCGTTACCATAACGACAGTAACCACAGAGGAATCGAAGAAACACTACTTCACCTAAAAAGAGATTTCTATTTTCCCAATATGTATGGTAAAATAGCAGAAATAATCAATAGTTGCGACATTTGTCACCTCAATAAATACGACAGACACCCACAAAAAGTAGCTTTCGAAATTCCTGAAACCCCAAGGCATCCGCTCGAAATAATACACATAGATATTTTTTTTATTAATAAATCACAGAATCTGACAATTATTGACAAATTTTCAAAATTTGCGGCAGCCTTTGAAATTAATACCAGGGATAGTTTAACCATTGTTAGATATCTAAAAGAATTTATTAAAAACTATGGGGTACCTAAAAAAATAATATGCGAACAGGGCGCGGAGTTTTCGGCAAAAATATTGAAGGATTTTTGCAACCAATACGGGACTGAAATTCACTATACCTCATACCAACAATCTTCAAGCAATTCACCAGTCGAGAGACTCCACTCAACCCTCATTGAAATATATCGGATAATAAATTCGAAAAAGAAAGAAATGAACCTCAGCCTCGACCATACTGAAATGCTTGCGGAAACATTAATCACATATAACAATTCCATTCACACGGCTACAAAACTAACACCATACGAACTTTTTTCTGGACAAACATCGGACTTTCAAAAGAATTTACAATTTAATAACGAACACGACTATTTAATCAAACTTAATCGGTACCGACAAGACGTTTACCCTAAAATCAAAGACATTCTTGAAGAAACAACAAAAAATCGTATAAATAAACTTAATTGCAATAGAGACCAACCAAATAACCCTAACAAAAACGACATTATATATAGAAAGGAAAATCGAAGAAATAAAATAGCTCCTCGGTTTTCGAAACAAATTGTTAAATTGAATAAAAAGTGTACTGTCATAACCGACAGACAACAAAAAATTCACAAGTCAAAAATTAAACGAAAAGTTAAAAATCCTTAATCATACACACTTGAAATAAAGCTCAAAAAGGCTAAGCATTTAATTTTCATGGAAAATACATCTAGGAAAAGCTGAATTAATTGTTTTCTCGTATTATTTTAACAAATATTATATTTTGGAATGAAATCTGAATCTACTCTTCTTTCTTTTGTTTGTTAAAAAAACACCTTATTATTAGCCATATATCCGTATTATTAAGATAAAATGAAAGACCATGTTAAATTAAAAAAAAAAAAAAAAAAAAATAAAAAAAATGTTATTATATTGTATACCAAATAAGAAGAAATGAGAATGTATTAATTCTATAACCACACCTGCTGCTGAACACACCCTCAATACGATACCTTGCGAAAGTTCGCTCGTGTCCCACAACACCTCATGGGACCCTTACTTCACTCTGGGGAGGGGAGGAGTTATACACGTGTCTTCCTACACTGGAACATAATTCCGACTGCCAACACTGTAATGCCGAAACCAGTCGGAGGGAACTCGGAGTTACTGTGGTGAGGGTGAACAGGGCAGTGTGTGTGTAAATATGTTGAGCGGGAGAGATAAACAATATAACCTAATAAATAATGTCACGAAAGCCGAATTTACGTGTGTTGTAATTGATGGGAGGCGAGTGTGTGAGCTGGACGGGGCATATCATAACTCGCGCCCTTTTTCGGCTACACTTGTCGCTGGGCCAACGAACTTCCCCCCGCTACCCGTTTGGATTAGCGTTGCCTACAAGCGTGCTTGCGGTAATCGACGCCTATTTTCTGAGTACAGCTGAGACTGCTTGCAGATTTCGTTGTTGTTTGTGCGGTCGCTTGGACTGCTACTTTGCTTGCGTGCATACTGTATTGAGTGCGTGTGTACGTAATCTGCGTGCATTTCAGTTTGTCTCTTGCTGTTTTAGCGCGTTGTTATTTGCGAGGGCTGTTAGGAAAATTCGCAGCTAAATCTAGTTCTAAACTAGTACAATGCTTGCAGAAATTTGATAAGGTTAGCGCTGACATTGCTCGTATGAGAACAGCATTTCAGTTAAAGACAATTTCGTTTGAGCAAACAGAACGCGAGTGTCGTCTCGAGCTGTTAGAAGATTACATAAAGAAAGCTATGGCGCTTCAGGCAGATTTGGATAGTCTCAATCCAAGTAACGATAGTAGAGGGCCACTTGAGGATTTGTGCATTTCAACAAAGGCGTTGTATGTGAAGGCAACGAAACATAAAGATTACCTAAAGAAAGCTATGGCGCTTCAGGCAGATTTGGATAGTCTCAATCCAAGTAACGATAGTAGAGGGCCACTTGAGGATTTGTGCATTTCAACAAAGGCGTTGTATGTGAAGGCAACGAAACAAAAAGTTGAAAGTCAGACTTCTCATGACTGTTCTATGATGGCCAGTCAACGGTCCCAGTTACCCAAAATGCGGCTGCCTACATTCAGTGGAAAGCATGCCGAATTTAAGAATTTTATGTGCTTATTTGAAAGCCTAGTTCATGACGATCCTTCGTTGACCAACGACGAGAAGTTTAATCATTTGGTGTCGTGCTTGTCAGGTGAGGCTCTAGGAGTTGTGAAACCGTTTCAGTTAACGGACTGCAATTACTTAAAAGCCATTGCTAGCCTCAAGTCTGTGTACGACAACAAATGTTTGATATTTTTCGACACTATCTCGCAATTGTTTGACATCCCAAGTATGACCAAACCTAATGCGTCTACTTTGCGGTCCATCATTGACACTGTTTCTGCCATTTATGCGTCTTTAACTTCGTTGGGAAGTGAAAAGGACATCTCAAACGCAATGATCATACATATGGTTATGGCAAAAGTTGATCATGCAACCAAATCTCGTTTTGAGGAACAGCTCGATTATGACAAGTTGCCTTCTTGGGATGACTGCGCTAAGCAGTTAAACAGGTGTTACCAATATTTAGCGGCTGAAGAGACAACTCGGGTTCCAAATAAACCGCGAGTAGAACCTGCAAGAAATAGTAAAGCTTCGTTTTCTTGCACAAAGGGTCCTTCAAAGCCTTCAAAACCGGTTTCGAAGTGCACATATTGTGGTTCTGCGGATCACAATATTTATTCTTGCCCTTCCTTCGGTTCTATATCTGTTATGCAGCGATTTGAGTTTGATAAGACTCAAAAAATGTGCCTCAATTGCTTGAATGTGGGTCATGTAGTTTCCAGTTGCAAGGCTTCCAAATGTCGGGTGTGTTCAAAACCACACCATTCGTTGTTGCACAGATACTCTGTAGCTGTGCCAAATTCACCCGCTTCACACGCAGTCGCACCTCCAGAAGCGTACTTAGGTCACGTTTTAAGTGCCGATCAAGTAATTCTTGCCACAGCAGTCGTAAAAATTAAAGATAGATTCGGCCATTACCATCCTGCTCGTGTGTTACTTGATGGCGGCTCACAGTTGAACCTCATGACTGAGAACCTTGCGAAGCGCCTTCGATTAAAGCGTAAAGACACAGCTGTGAGTATCGTAATGGCAGGTGGAACCACTACTGGTAGTAGGCACAAGGTGTGCGCTGATATTCAATCTCGTTTGAATTCTCACAGCTTTGGCACTGATTTTTGGGTTCTTAAATCCATATCAACTTGTCAGCCTGGTAACTTCGTGCCCACATCGAATTGGAAAATACCCGCAAACCTTGAGTTGGCTGACCCAGAATTCTATAAGCCAGCCAAGGTTGATATTCTCCTAGGCGCTGAACTTTTTTACAAGTTATTATGCGTTGGGCAAATCGAGCTCAATTCTTGTCTTCCATTGTTGCAGAAGACATTGCTGGGATGGGTTGTTGCTGGAAGATATACAGGACAAATACCTCCTCAACAATTCAGCGTTAACGTTACCGCTCAAGTTAATGATTGTTCTCTCGACACCTTAGTTCAATGCTTTTGGGATCTCGATCGGAGCCCAAATGAGTCGAAGGCTGTGCGCCAGACAGCTGAACAAAGGGCCTGTGAAGCTCACTTCACCAAATCAGTACAGCGCCTGTCTTCAGGACGTTTTCAAGTCGAACTTCCGTTCAAATCCGATCCCGCTGTACTAGGGCTTTCCTTTCAAACTGCTGAAAGACGATTTCTGCAACTTGAGCGCAAACTCGCAAGAGACAAAACTCTCCATGACATGTACCATGACTTCATGAGAGAGTATAGTGATCTCTTGAATCTCCTCCTCCAGGACAGCACTACTATATTCCTTATCAGTGTGTCCTGAAGCCTGAAAGCACCACAACCAAATTGCGTGTAGTGTTTGACGCTTCTAGTAAAACGTCAACGGCTCTATCATTAAATGACACTTTAATGGTTGGGCCGACTATTCAGAGGGAGCTTTATTCAACACTTGTAAATTTTCGGTTGAATAAATATGCAATTACTGCCGACATCTCAAAGATGTACAGGCAAATAAACGTGTCTGAAAAAGACAGAAATTACCAGCTCGTTCTTTGGCGAGAAAGCGCCTCTCATGAGCTGCAGTCCTTTAAGTTGAACACTGTCACATACGGGACTGCGTCAGCGCCATTTTTGGCTGTGCGCTCGTTGTTTGAATTGGCAAATATTTATGCTCGATCTCACCCTGTAGCTTCAAATGTCATTAAAAATTGTTTTTATGTTGACGACATGTTGGCAGGAGCAGATTCTGTAGATGAGCTTAAAGAAATCGAGAGGTACTAGATTCCGGAGGGTTCCCTTTGGCAAAGTGGGCATCAAATTGTCAGGCCTTGTTCGGTGATGATGGCAACATCATCGAAAAGGCAATTAAGTTTGACGACTCTACCTCAGTCAAAACGCTTGGAATGCGCTGGGCCCCTCAAGATGATGTATTTCGGTACCATCTAGATGTGGACAGCTTTATTTCGTTAAAGCCAACAAAACGAAACATCTTGTCGGTAGCGTCTCGTCTGTTTGACCCACTTGGGCTGTTGTGCCCCATCGTCACTGCTGCAAGAGTTGTGGCGGTTAAAACTAGAGTGGGATGAAACTATTCCAACGAGTATGCATACTTCGTGGAATAAGTTCGTTGAGACTCTGCGTGATCTACACAAAATTCATATTCCGCGATACGTTTGCCTAAACGTTTATGAGACGTTATGAGTGCAAATTCATGGTTTCGCAGACGCCTCAAGTCAGGCATACGGTTGTTGCATATACATTATTACTTGCAACAATGATAGCGTAGGCGTTTCGTTGCTTACAGCCAAATCCGGAGTGGCACCACTCAACGTAAAGACGATTCCTCGACTCGAGTTGTGTGCGGCACTCTTACTAGCGAAACTCTGGCAGCATGTTTGCGCCACGCTGAGTAAGTTTGTTATAGAAAGTGTAAACTTCTGGTCAGATTCTCAGATAGTGTTGTATTGGTTGGAGAGAGACTCATCCACGTTGTCCACATTCGTGGCAAATAGAGTGGCTGAGATCCAAGAGGCTTCTGAGAATACTGTTTGGCGTCATGTGCCTACAGACTGCAACCCTGCTGACCTAGTTTCTCGTGGAACTGATATAGACGAAATTGTATCGTCACTGTGGTTTAAGGGCCCTAATTTTCTAAAGCTCGGTGAAAATGATTGGCCCAATCTTCACCATGTTGAATTATCGTCAGACGTTAAGGCATCTGAAGATAAAAAGAATGCGACTGTACTTACAGTCATGCGATCAGACCTAGAGTCAAATTGCATACTGGACCTTATGTTGAAACTGTCGTCCTTTCCTAAATTAATTCGGATATTGGCATATGTTTTGCGATTTTGCTACAGGAAAAATCGCAGTGATTCTTTAATTGTGTCAGCTTTAGAACGAAGATTATCGTTTTTTAAGCTGATTGAAGTGCTGCAAGCTGATATATACAGCCGTGAGATCAAGTCTCTACAAAGGTCGGCGCCACTTCCCCCACTGTGTGTTGCATGGTCCAATTCCTTATGACGCAAAATTTCCGCTATTACTGCCTAAAGATGCACCAATAGTAGCATTGTATATTCGGCATTTACACCTCAAGCACTATCATGCAGGTGCAAAGGTATTAATTGGGCTTCTTAGGAAACAGATCTGGGTGGTGAATGCTCGTAGTGCTTGCTCAGCAGTTGTACGTAATTGTGTACACTGCTTCCGATACAAGCCCAAGTTGTTACGGCAAATAATGGGAAATTTGCCAGGTGATCGCGTTCGAGAAGGTCGACCGTTTAGGGTTTGTGGGGTCGATTTTTGCGGTCCTTTCCATGTAAGCTACCGCATACGAGGAAGACCGCCCGTTAAAAATTACGTCGCCGTGTTTGTTTGTTTTGCCTCGGAGGCCGTTCACCTCGAGCTGGTAACAGACCTATCGACTGACGCCTTTCTTAATGTTTTCAAAAGGTTCATCGGGAGACGCGGCCTGCCGGAGACGGTTTACAGCGACAACGCGACCAATTTTGTAGGAGCGAGCGGCGTGCTGAAGGAGCTGACGTCGGCGTTCGAGAGGAGCAAAGCCGCCTTGATGGACTTAGCGGTAGAGCGAGGGATCGATTGGCGGTTCATTCCTCCCAGGGCTCCCCACTTCGGAGGACTGTGGGAAACAGCGGTGAAGGCGGCGAAGGCTCGTCTAGTCAGGGGCGCAGGCAACGCGAACCTGACCAGAGACGACCTGGAAACGCACCTGGTGGACGTGGAGGCAATTCTCAACTCCAGGCCTATGGTGGCAAGCGGCAGCGATCCCAACGATGGAGAGGTGCTCACTCCGGGCCACCTGCTCATCGGACAACCGCTTCTTACTCTGCCGCACGAAGGCGTGCAAGAAGGGTCTTTGAGCAGAGCCGGGTCCGGATTTTTGAAGCGGTGGCGGCAGCTGTCGGAGCTCAAACTGCAGTTTTGGCGCAGGTGGTCCAAGGACTACCTGCTCAGCCTGCAGCAACGGACGCAGTGGGCCAAAGGCGAGGCCAACCTGGACGACGGAGCAGTGGTGCTCGTCCACGACGACAACGCCCCCCCACAGAAGTGGCTCATAGGGCGCGTAGTGGGCGTGATTTCCGGCGAGGACGGCAAAGTGCGGGTGGCCGACGTACGAACCAGGACCGGCACTATTAGGCGACCAGTCCACAAGTTGGCGGTGCTCCCAATGGACTTGAAAGACCGCTAGTCTTTCAACGGGGCCGGAATGTTGGAGCACCATGTATAGTTTTTATGTCTCTCTGTTGCGCTCTCTATCGCGCCCTTTACTGCGCTCTCTTTGTGCATTACCTTTTTTATGCCGGCCCGCTGACTTGTAGCGGCAGCAGGCAAAATGACTTGCTAAATAATTCTCGCACATTCAACATCGTTTTGCACAATTACCCAGCCATTAAAAGCCATATTAATAATCAAAGAACACCGCGTCTCATTTAATAAATAGTTAAATCTTGTTGTTAAAATCGCTAAAAAGCTAGCGATTTTTCAATTTCTATGACTTCGTTTGTAGAAGCACCACCAGTGATTAAATCATCAACATAAAAATCGCGGCGCAAGATATCGGAGCCAATAGGAAATAGCTCATGCTCATCTTCAGCCAGCTGATGCATAGTGCGAACGGAGAGAAACGAGGCAGGCTTTGTACCGTAAGTGACGGTATCAAGACGGAAAACTTGAATAGGCTTTTGAGGCGAGTCACGCCATAGAATGCATTGAAAATAGCTATCCGGATTTGATACTCGCACGCAGCGGTACATCTTGCAGATGTCTCCTGTTAAAGCGATAGGAAACGTGCGAAATCGAACAAGCGTGTTTGCGAGCTTTGACTGAATGGAAGGACCAGCCATTAGGATGTCATTTAAAGAATGACCAGAGGATGTGGATGCGGAACCGTCAAACACGACTCTCAACTTTGTCGTTGTGCTGTCCTCCTTCAGAAAGCAATGGTGCGGAAGAAAATACTTGCACAAATTTAGCGAAACTGGCGATACAAGCGACATATGACCCAACTCTAAAAACTCCTTAATGAATGCAGAGTACTGTGCTTTGAGAAGTGGATTGCGTTCTAACTTTCGCTCCAAGTTTATAAACCGACGATAGGCTTGCGTATAGGAATCGCCAAGCAGATCTGTGCTGAGCTTTACAGGCAGTCGGACGGAATACTCGCCAGTACGCAGGCGCCTGTAATTAGCCTTGAAATGCTCCTCGCAGTCGAACTCGACTGAATCGACACCACTTTCGAGTTCCCAACAAGAAAGGAATGCTAAAGTCGAGCAGGCTCAACTCTTAAATACCCTGTACCACCCCACAAAAAAGTAATTAAATTAATTAATTAATTAAATTAAATTAATTAACTAAATTAATTTAATTAATTAACTAAATATTAACTAATTAAATATAAAATATTCCATGCATGCATACATACATTTACATTTACATCAGAATCGTGCCTAATGCGTGTTTGTGTACTTGTACATATGTATGTATGTGTGCATTGGGCCTGGTTATATGGCTATAACTTTCTTTCCGATCATTCTATCATAATGAGACTTGGTATACGGTTATATAATAACTAACCTAATGTGACTACCAAATTTGAGTTCAAAATTCCAAGAATTACGGGAGTTATAGAAAATCGTTAATAGGGGGGGAGTGGGGGGGGTGGATCAGAAAAAATGAACAAACTCGTCCTTTCTCGGTCTCAGGAGAATCTGTATACCAAGTTTGGTTATTCTAGCTCTTATACTTTCGGAGATCCTTGCGTTCATACAGACAGACAGACGACAGACGGACAGACGGACATGGCTATATCGACTCGGCTTGTCATGCTGATCAAGAATATATATACTTTGTGGGGTCTACCAAGCCTCCTTCTGTGTGTTCCATGTGCACTCGCACAAAACTAATATACCCTTGTACCCTTTGGGTACAGGGTATAAAAAGAGCGAACCATCTGCTCGATTCGTGTATTGCAATCCTGTGTAGACGGAGACTTGGATGCAACCAAAGCAGATTTCTGACGCTGCGAGCCACCTCCAGTAACTATCCGGCCCAAACGAGTCTTTTGCAGAAGTGGCAGGCCATCAGCCAGTTTAATCTGACCTACGCACAACAACTCGTAGAATAAATTGGCACCGATAAGCATATCAATTTGCTGTGGCTTGAAGAACGCCGGATCAGCTAAGCGGACATTGCTTGGTATATCCCAATGAGATATGTCAACCGTGAAATTTGGTTGGTTCTCAGTAATAGAAGGAGCGACCAAAGCAGTAATATTTGCGGAATAGTCAGTGACCAATGATTGCAAGCATAAGTGCACAGTGCAACCATCAGACTTGAAACTGACGTCACCAAGACCAGACACAGAGGCCGACGACTTGGTCTTTCGAAGTTGGAGCCGGTGAGCGAATCGTGAAGTTATAATGTGCAACTGTGATCCGGAATCGAGCAGTGCACGGCAGGGTACCCAAGTCCCGGCGCGATTTTGAATGCTGATGACAGCGGTGGCCAAGAGCACAACATCTGAGCCGAGATTTTGGGCAGGCAATGAAGCAAGCGATGATGGCGAAACAGCTGCGAGAGCGCTACGTGGCAGTAACAATGAAGACGGCCGCGAGTGTAAGTCAAAAGCGGACGATTGCTCAGGCATCAAATTTACGGCAGCTGAATTATTAAAATGCAATAAACTGTGATGTTTGGCACCACAGGTTCTGCACGATCCAGAATTGCAAGTTCTCATTCTGTGTCCTTTTCTAAGACAATTTATACACAGAGAGAGGCGTTTCGCTTCCTTTAAACGAAGTACAGGCGACAAATTACCAAAAAGTGGGCAACTGTATATTTCGTGTGCATTATTGTCACAAAACAGACAACCATTTGCGGATGGGTTAGTGGCGACAAACGAGCGTTTGGTGTTAGTGTTTTTATTCTTTCCCACCTGATAATTCGACGAATATGATGCCACTGCATGCTCGATGTTTTCCAATTTTTGACACCTGCTATCCAAGAACGTCGCAAATTGCTCCCATGACGGTATAACGTTTAATGGGGCGGCTTCCTCCCACTTTGACTGCGTCGCAGCATCTACCTTGCCCAAAATTGTCTGAACGACGATGCTGCCAGCTACATCTTGCATATTGCCGAAGCTCAACAGTGCACGCATATTTGCGTTGACTTTGTCAGACAACTCTCGCAGCTTGCTTGTAGTTTCAGCCTTTTTAATGCCCAACATCTCGGAGATGTGTGCCTGAAAAATAAGACGCTTATTGTTAAACCGCTTGTCGAGTAGGTCTAATGCCACTGAATAATTTGCAACACTTATCTCAAGCGCACGAATCGTGTCCAACGCAGATCCTCTTAAGCTTGACCTCAAATGCTGCAACTTTTCCACATCGGAGAGATCTGGATCCTTGGCGATCACTGATGTGAACATCGAAGCGAAATCTGCATATTCAGTATATCCACCACTGAATGTAGGCAACTTAAGCTCAGGCAAACGAGACCGATTTATCACAATGGTAGACTGATCATCTTGCCGAAGCGTCGAACACGGCGGCGCGCCAGATTGCATCCTTTGTATTGCATTTAGCAGGCGGCCCTCCAAGCAGACCACCAGCTCAGCAAAGTTGCAGCGCACACTGCTGTTAATCTCATCAAATTCCTCTAATTTGTCATGCACCAAATTAAAAGAGGCCTGAATACTTTGCAGCATTTCCACACGCTTTCGCAGCTCACTTTCTGAAATATTGTCAATTTCACAATAATTTATTTTATTTTGAATAGAAAGCGCCCACGCATATAATGATTGCGCCTTGCGCTTATAAAACTCAACATTATTGTTCGTAGCCTGCACTGCATTGCCCACAGCTGTTGACGTCGAAGCTGTTGGCGCAAGCGTCGCTGCATCAGCTACGTCAGCAGCAGCTGATGCGAAAGCTTGGAAGGCGCGCATTTGACCGTCGCTCTCAGACATTATGAACACGAGAGAGAACCGAAAACCGAAAATAGCAGAGATAAATGACGCGCGCGAATAACTGTTTTATCTGCTGATGTTCGTTGCCCTCAAAAACGTCGCTTCACACGGCTGCTTATTGGCGGTACAGTAGGCACTATGAACTTATACCTTTGCACTTATGTACTTGAATATTTTTTGTGTACAATGAACTCAATTTTGTACGCTTTTGTTTTTTAACGCGATCAAGCAAGGTTTTGTGGAATTATGAATCACGTCGGGGTCACCAAAATGTATAATCATAAGCTTTTTTATGATTCCAAATATGCGAAATTATGTTGGCGAAATAATTGCAAATAAGCGAAAACGGAATTGTTCAATTTAAAAGAGGTTCACAAATGTTTATTTCTAAGACTAAGAGTGATTTATTCACCAATCGTCCTTATGACAGTTATATAACATGCTGCTCAGATTATGATAAACCTTCAGATTATGCTTAAGCATAATAAAAAATCCATAAATAAACATTTTTTTGGCAAACTCGTCATATGATGTACAGTTTTTAAACTAAAAGTAGCTTATTCACAAATTGTTCCGTTGAATGCTATATGATATGTTGAGGCATAATAAGAAATCCGTAAATAGATTTCAATGAGAAAATCATAATAAACCATATAGTTTTCTAAGAGTAAGAGTGATTTATTCACCAATCGTACTTATGACAGTGATATAACATACTGCGCATATTGTGATGAACCTTCAGATTATTCTTAGGCATAATAAAAAATCCATAAATACACATTTTGGTGGAAAACTCGTAATATGATATACAGTTTTTAAACTAAAAGTAGCTTATTCACAAATTGTTCCGTTGAATGCTATATGATATGTTGAGGCATAATAAGAAATCCGTAAATAGATTTCAATGAGAAAATCATAATAAACCATATAGTTTTCTAAGACTAAGAGTGATTTATTCACCAATCGTACTTATGACAGTGATATAACATACTGCTCAGATTATGATGAACCTTCAGATTATGCTTAGGCATAATAAAAAATCTATAAATACACATTTTGGTGGAAAACTCGTAATCTCTATATATATAAAACAGTTTGTCCTGACTGACTGACTGACTGATTGACTGACTGACTGACTGATTGGCAATCAACGCACAGCCCAAACGGTAAGAGCTAGGAAGCTGAAATTTGGACACAAGATCCCTCTTATAGTGAAAGTGAGCACTAAGAAGGGGTTTCGGAAAATTCGAGCTCCAAAGGGGGGAAAACGAGCTCCAATGTTTGTATGAAAAATCTACAATTTTTATCCGATTAACTTCAAACTTAGCTTGTATACTCTCAAAAAGAATACAAGAAAAACTCTATACTTGGTTATTCACCATTTTTTCTGGGGCATGAAAAAGGGGGTGTTTTCCGTGGAAAAATTGAAACACAATCAACACCCCACAGCCCAAACGGTAAAAGCTAGGAAACTGAAATTTGGGCTCAAGTATCCTATCATGGTGTAGATGCGCACTAAGAATGGATTTTGGAGTTCCAAAGGGGAGAAAAGTAGCTCTAAAGTTTGTTTGAAAATTCTGCATTTCTGAATCGATCAACTTTAAATTTGGTTTTTAATTTTTAAATCTATAAAAGAATATAAACAAAACTGCATACTCGGTTTTTCGAAATTTGTGTTGGAGCTTGAATTATTGTGGTTTTTATATTTATTCACTTTTTCAAATGATTAGTTTGTGTTATAAATTTCGTCCGATCGATTTTAAATTTGGGTAATGTAATCAACATAACTATATCAACAAATTGGCATTCAACGATTAAAATATAGCAATATGTTTTTTACTTGCCATATACTTATCAAATATCAAATAGTTGGGGACATCACATACACAAACTCACACATACATACAACAAGCAACCGTTCGTGTCTATGTGTGCCCATGCATACATACATATGTACAAGCATATGTATGTATGCCTGTATATGTATTTAGCATGTACATACAAAACAACAACTTCAAGTTGTTGGCTCGCACATCTTCTTTCGTTTTGACCATTTAATGTTAATTGCAAAGGCAAAACGCCAAAAGTTTACAGTTACCGTCGCTAAGCAACGACTGCGTAAGCGATAGTAATGCAGAAACCGAATAACGGAGCTACGCATATTCTGCTTCGCATTGCGGGCAGATGTATGTATGTATATGATTTGTTCTTATTGATGTCAATAAATAATTATATTTTATTATTTAAATATTCTGCTTATTGCATTCAAACTTCGATATTTTGTTGGTTTGATGGTATCGGTGGCTTCAACTATCGAAAGTTTTACTCTAGCAAATTGAGATGAGAATTGTCAGTGCTTTTTGATCGTCAGTGCTTTATACCGTGTTTCATATTCCGAGTTTGTGCGTGACCGTATTGACTCAATATGGCACGAATAGACTCAAATGTGAATTTAAAATTAGGATATACCCTTATAATTATTCCCCTTTTTTGCACATAGTCTATCTTAAAATGTTGCGTTATCTCTATATATAAAACATTTTGTCCTAACAAATTGGTGAACAACGCACAGCCCAAACGGTAGAAGATGAAATTTGGACTCAAGGATCCTTTCATAGTATCCATCATAGTGTAGGAGCACACTAAGAAAGGCTTTTGGAAAATTCTAGCTCCAAAGGGGGAAAAACGAGCTTTAAAAAATATTAGTTACAGTGGTCATGTTCGTTGAACGAAATAGTTTAGCAAGAACAAAAATGTAACGGACTACTGAACAATTTTTTGTCAAGAACAGAAAATGTTCATTTAAATACCTTAAATGCCTTCCTACTGATAACCTATAAGGTAAAACATATGGGTAGGTTATGCACACACAAAATAAATACAATTGGAAACATTATATTGAGCCGGTTTAAGACGGGCAATACCTGCTAGTATGATATAAAGTTTTTAAACTATATGTGACTTATTCACAAATTGTTCCTTTGAATGCTATATGATATGTTGAGGCATAATATGAAATCCGTAAATAGATTTCAATGAGGAAATCATAATAAACCATATAGTTTTCTAAGAGTAAGAGTGATTTATTCACCAATCGTACTTATGGCAGTGATATAACATACTGCTCATATTGTGATGAACCTTCAGATTATTCTTAGGCATAATAAAAAATCCATAAATACACATTTTGGTGGAAAACTCGTAATATGATATACAGTTTTTAAACTAAAAGTGACTTATTCACAAATTGTTCCTTTAATATGCTATACGATATGTTGAGGCATAATAAGAGATCCGTAAATATATTTCAATGAGAAAATCATAATAAACCATATAGTTTTCTAAGAGTAAGAGTGGTCTATTCAGCAATCATACTTATGGCAGTTATATAACATGCTGCTCAGATTGTGATGAACCTTCAGATAATGCTGAGGCATAATAAAATATCCATAAATACACATTTTGGTGGAAAACTCGTCATATGATATACAGTTTTTAACGAAAAGTGACTTATTCACAAATTGTTCCTTTAAAATGCTATACGATATGTTGAGGCATAATAAGAGATCCGTAAATAGATTTCAATGAGAAAATCATAATAAAACATATAGTTTTCTAAGAGTAAGAGTGATTTATTCACCAATCATACTTATGACAGTTATATAACATGCTGCTCAGATTGTGATGAACCTTCAGATTATGCTGAGGCATAATAAAATATCCATAAATACACATTTTGGTGGAAAACTCGTCATATGATATACAGTTTTTAAACGAAAAGTGACTTATTCACAAATTGTTCCTTTAAAATGCTATACGATATGTTGAGGCATAATAAGAGATCCGTAAATAGATTTCAATGAGAAAATCATTATAAACCATATAGATTTCTAAGAGTAAGAGTGATTTATTCACCAATCGTACTTATGGCAGTGATATTGTGATGAACCTTCAGATTATTCTTAGGCATAATAAAAAATCCATAAATACACAATTTGGTGGAAACGTCGTAATATGATAACCAGTTTTTAAACTAAAAGTGACTTATTCACAAATTGTTCCGTTGAATGCTATATGATATGTTGAGGCATAATAAGAAACTTTGCAATTAACATTAAATGGTCACAACGAAAGAAGAAGAGCGAGCCAATGACTTGCAGTTGTTGTTGTTGTTTTGTATGTACATGCTACATACATATACAGGCATACATACATATGCATGTACATATGTATGTATGCATGGGCACACATAGACACGAACTGTTGCTTGTTGTATGTATGTGTGAGTGTGTGTATGTGATGTCCCCAACTATTTGATATTTGATAAGTATATGGCAAGTAAAAAACATATTGCTATATTTTAATCGTTGAATGCCAATTTGTTGATATAGTTATGTTGATTACATTACCCAAATTTGAAATCAATCGGACAAAATTTATAACACAAACTATTCATTTGAAAAAGTGAATAAATATTAAAACCCCAATAATAAAATTAAATGCGATATATCGAAAATATCGATACTTGTGTTGATATATCGTAATACATGTCGAATACAAATACATCAAAAAACATCGTTTGAGAGTTATTGATTATAATACTGTATTCGATTGTTCACTGTACACATACGTACATACATATATACAAATGTATTTGTATGTGTACTGTAACTGTAAACTTTAGGCATTTTGCGTATGCAATTAACAGACGTAAATGATCAAAACGAAAGAAGATTTGCGAGCCAGTAACTTGAAGTTGTTGTTTTAAAAATTTTGGTTTGAAACCATAGAACACTATTTATTACAATTAAACATCAGTATAAAATTGCAAGCGTTTTTGCAATTTTATATACATAAACTTTTAATGTTTATGTACATACAAACGAAATTTTAGTTCGACCGCGGTAATGAGACAGTTGGGTTGCTGGCGAAAAGGCGAAATTTATTTTTGACAAATTCGTGCTGCTTACTTCGATGTTGCTTCTCGAGTGCCAGTTATATTCGTTTTTTCGTGTGCTTAGGCCTACGACAATGCGAGCTTTTCTTGCATTCTAACAGCGCGCCTTACGCTACAATGTTAACTTAAGCTTATGCACTACGTTTAATATTATACTAAAATTCATTGGCTTACAAATTACGTTTACAATAAGTATAACTACATTCTAACAATTCAATCTATAATTAAACTTATAATTAGGACCTCCTGATCCAACATTCCGGCCCCGTTAAAGCGATAGGCTTTAACATATTTGCAGTACGGCCAGCTTGTGAATTGGCCGTTTCACCACTCCTGTTGTTGTGCGTACTTCTGCCACACGCGCCTTACCGTCTTGCCCGACGGTTGTGCGAACCACGCGCCCTATCAGCCACTTTTGGGGTGGAAGATTGTCCTCGTGGATTAGAACGAGGGCGCCGACTTCCACGTTGGGCTCTCCTTTGTCCCACCGAGTTCGCTGCTGCAGGCTGAGGACGTAGTCCCTGGACCAGCTGCGCCAAAACTGCAGCTTGAGCGCCGAAAGTTGCTGCCACCGTTTCAACAACCCGGAGCTGGTCCTGCTGCGAACGTAGAGGCCGATCTATTAGCAGGTGGCCTGGAGTGAGGGCCTCGGCGGCGCTTGGATCGCTGCTGAGGGGGGCAATAGGCCTGGAGTTGAGTAGAGCCTCTACTTCCACCAGATGCGTGTTCAGCTCTGCCTGCGTCAGATTGGCGTTCCCGACTCCTCGCAGAAAATGACTCTTGGAGGCCTTCACTGCTGCTTCCCACAGTCCTCCGAAGTGGGGTGCTCGCGGCGGGATGAACACCCAGTCTATCCCTCGCTGTGCGGCGTACGACACCATCCTGTCCTTCTGGTCGCTGAATGCTGCCCGAAGCTCCTTCAGAGCGTTGCTTGCTCCCACGAAATTTGTCGCGTTGTCGCTGTACACGCGCTGTGGAAGACCCCATCTGCCGATGAACCTTTTAAAAGAATTTAAAAAACAATCAGTTGACAGGTCTTCAACAGGTTCGAGGTGGACTGCCTTTGACGTAAAACACACGAATACTGCGACATAAGACTTTAAAGGGGCTCTTCCACGAATTCTGAGGCTCACGTGGAAAGGACCAAAATAATCAACGCCACAAAGCGCGAACGCGTGCTCAGGATTCGCGCGATCAGCTGGCAAGTTGCCCATTATCTGACTCAGCAACTTTGGTTTGTAGCGGAAGCAATGCACGCAGTTTTTTGCTGCCCTTGTGCATACCATATTTGTTGCCTTAGAAGAGCAACCATGACTTTGGCACCTGCATAATGATTTTCAAAATGCAAGGCGCGAACGAAAAGAATTACAAAGCGTGAATTTCGTGGCATCAGCAAAGGAAATTTTGTGTCGTACGGTAGCGAAGCGTTGAGCAATCGTCCGCATACTCGCACAAGTTGCAAGTTAACTCCGTTTTGCTTGTACTGGTGCAAGAACGGATTTAAACGCTGATATTTCGGTTGAAGCAATTTGGACGCCTTTAAATTTTCAACCTCCTGGCGCAATTCTATTGATTGGACTGCTTCTACTAGTTTCAGGAAGGCCAACTTGCAGTAAGCAAGCCTCTGCTATTGCATTTCGAACTGAAACAGAACCGATTCACGTATGCCACTATACGAACCAGTTTTCTAAAATTTGAGCATGTCTCAGTGACAGTAGGCCGAAACACTTTTTTTATCCTCAGACGACTTTAAATCTGGTGCTAACTCAAACCGATGTAAGCTTGGCCATTGGTCAACAGGTTGTAGTAAAAATTCGGGACCATTAAACCAAATGGACGATACCAACTCGTCAACATTAGTGCCTCTAGACACTAAATCGGCGGGGTTCCATTCGGTCGGTACATGACGCCAAACCGTTTGACTTGCAGTAGCCTGTATATCCGCAACCCTATTGGCGATCGTGTGATCGTGTAAGTGATCGTGTTCAGACGGTACGTTTTCAGATCTTTAGAGGCATTCTGTCGTCAGAGAACCAACTGAAAGTTGCGATCAGCCACTTCGACTTGCCGGTAGAAATGTCGGCACTTACTGCATATCTATGCAGGCGAAAACTAACTAACTGAGTAAAACCCAGCTTTCGATATCTCTGGGACTTTCTCTAACTCCCAAAAACGTTCAACCAGAGAATCCAGAGAACATTCATTGTTTTTGATGGCAATATTACATATTGCTGACGCAGAAGGTGACCTTTGGGTGCATTTTCCAGACACAATCCAACCTAACAGCGGCTTTTCTACAATTGGAAGCGTGGGACCGAGTTTTATTTGACCAACACACAAAAGCTCAAAATATGTTTCAGCTCCCAGCAGCAGGTCTATTTTAGCTGGTCTGAAAAACTCAGGATCAGCCAGTTCGACATTTGGTGGTACCTTCCACTGGTCGAGACGCACGGCATCGCTTCGCTGACAAGCAGATATTGAGCTTAGTACCCAAAAATCTGTCACGAAGCTGTATGCCGTGGTGCGTGACTGAACACAAGTATTGACTTTATGCCGAACTAAAGTGTTCGACTGGCCAACTGTTAAAATGTTTAGCGCACCATTTTCTCGGCGTAGGCTCAAGCGTTGAGCCAGCGACTCCGACATGAAGTTGACTTGGGACCCAGAGTCCAACAATGCCCTAGCGACTTGAAATTGGCAAGTTCGATCCTTAACTTTTACAATTGCTGTAGCAAGGATTACCTGATCCTTGCTTCGAACATGGCTAACATACGCCTCACTGGCCGGATGCGATGCTGCCGCATTATTGGCACCTTGCCATTCATACCGATGAAGCAGCGTATGATGAGCCTTTGAACAGACTCGACACTTGGAAGCCTTACACTTCGACACACCATGACCGATTTTTAGGCAATTTATACACAACTTTTGCGCTTTGATAAAAGTGAATCGCTCTGCAACAGGAATTGCTGCGAAAGGCTGACAATCAGCTATGTCGTGGTCTGCTGAGTTGCAGTAGTTGCACTTGTGCGCAGATCTTGTTTCACTTTTTGCACAAGAAAATGCCGATTTGGCTTGGCCCTTGACTAATTCTGTCTTTGGCTTGCCTTTTCTCTTAGTTGCTTCTTCTGCAGATAAATACTGATAGCGCCTATTTAATTGTGCTGCGCAATCAGCCCAAGATGGAAGCTTATTATAATCGAGCTGCTCCTCAAACCGTGATTTGGTGGTATGGTCTACTTTAGACATCACCAAATGGATTAAGACTGCGTTCAGGATTTCTTTATCGTCGCCAATTGACAATAGAGACGCGTATACAGCTGAAACTGTATCGATAATGTGTCTTAATCCAGATGCCGAAGGTTTGGCCATTGCAGAGATTTCGAAAAGTTGGGACACTGTATCGAAGAATATTAGACATTTATTGTCATAAACTGATTTAAGACATGCAAGAGTCTTTTCATAATTGCAGTCTGTTATTGGGAATGCCTTTATTGTACCTAACGCATCATCGGAAAGGCATGAAACTAAATGGTTGAACTTTTCAACATTTGTCAACGTCGGATCGCTATGCACGAGATTTTCATATAAATTTACGAAGCTTTTAAAATCAGCGTGAATCGCCGATTTTTCGAAGATTGCCGCTACTCGTGGCGACGTCGGCCACCCGCACCTTCCCGTCTGTCCCGACGTGAGTTGTGGTGACCCTGCCAAGTACCCACTTTTGTGGCGGCACGTTGTCTTCGGCCACCACGACGAGTTGTCCCACGACGACGTTGGTTTCCTCCTGGAACCACTTCGCTCGCACCTGGAGGCTCGAAATGTACTCCCGGGACCATCGCTGCCAAAACCTGTGCTTGAGACACGAGGCATTGCGCCATCGCCTTAAGCAGGTTTGGCTGTCGATGTCCGGGAGCGGTGGAGCTGGAGTCGCCAGAAGAGGCCGCCCGATTAGAAAGTGGCCCGGGGTTAGCGCCTCGCCGTCACTGGGGTCCGCGCTGAGTGGTCCCAGTGGCCGAGAGTTCATCACGGCCTCGACGCTCGCCAGGAGTGTTCCGAGCTCTTCTGCGGTCAGGAGCGCATTGCCCACCGTCCGTAGGAACAGGTTCTTTGCAGACTTGACACCTGCCTCCCATAGACCGCCGAAGTGAGGCGCTCTGGGTGGTATGTACGCAAACTCGCATCCTTTTCTTGATGCGAATTCGCGTACGCCTTCCGCCTCCTTCTCCCATCTCGCTCGGAACTCCTGCAGCTTCCTGTCGGCTCCCACGAAGTTCGTCGCGTTGTCGCAGTAAACTTTGCGAGGGACGCCTCTCCTGCCGACGAACCTTTCAAAAGCCAAGAGAAAAGCATCAGTGGTTAGATCTGACACAAGCTCTAAGTGAACCGCTTTCGAGGCAAAACAAACGAAAAGAGCCACGTACGACTTGTACGGTGGCTTGCCACGGATGCGGAGCGTTGTGCTTATAGGGCCACAAAAATCAACACCACATACTTCGAACGGGTGGAACGGCTGGAGCCTGTCTGCCGGAAGATTTCCCATTACTTGGGAGGCCAACCGGGGCTTCCATTTGAAGCAGAGGATGCACGAACGTACTGTTCGGCGACACACTTCCTGAGCGTTAACCAGCCAAACTCGCTCACAAAGCAGGCTCACCAGCGATCTAGGGCCAGCATGGCAATTTGACACATGCAGATAAGATACGTAGGATCTTATGAATTGCGACTTTTTAGAAAGCAACAACGGAAACTTGGCTTCGTACGGGATAGGAGCATTTAATAATCTTCCCCCCACTCTCAGCAAGGAAAACAAGAAACCGTCTTTTCTAAACTCATGTAGAAATGGACTCAGACGCTGTAAGTTAGCGTTAAGTGTTCTCTTTTTTCGAACCTTGTCGATTTCGTCACCGAACTCATTGTCCTGGATGACTTTTTGTTGAATACCAAATTGAGTTCGCTTGGCTTGGCTATAGGATCAAAGGGCTTCGAGATCTTTCTGCACCTTTGTATAAATCGAAAAACCCAAACGAACACCCTCAGCAATTTTGAATGTGACGAGTAGCTTTCGATAACTTCGAGAATATAATTGGCTTGCCGATCTGCGAGTAAAACTACAGCAGACTAGGGCAGCTGAATTTTTAGGCGGCTCGAAGTGAGCATTCACAGGCCAATTTTCTTCCGATTCTATGAGGAAGGCTGGCCCTGTAAACCAAATGGAGCTACGCAACTCGTGTCCCCTGGACACGATGTCTGTTGGGTTGGATTTCGTTGGGACATGTCGCCACGTTGCATTCTCGGACCACTCTTGGATTTGAGAAACCCTGTTTGAAACGAACACTGACAATGCCGACGGATGCGACTTGATCCAGTGGAGCGTTATTTCCGAGTCAGTCCACATAACTATCTTGTCTATTGGAAAATTAAGCAACGGACGGACTTGACGAAAAAGATCTGCGAGAAGGTGAGCTGCACACAGCTCAAGACGAGGCAAAGTTTTTGTCTTGAGTGGAGTGACACTTTCCAACTATTCGCAGTCGAAACACGAACATAATTACAGGCGCCATAAGCTCGCATTGAGGCATCGGCGAACGCATCTATTTGAATGGGTGACTGCGTATCTGTATGGACGAATCTAGGGACTTGAATACCGCTGAGGTTCAACAAATTCTGCTTAAATGAGTCCCAAACTGTATGAAGATTCTCAGGGATGGATTCGTCCCAATCTAGTTTTTGTAGCCACAAATCTTGCAGCAACATTTTTGCTTTGGTGATCAGCGGGCAAAGAAGGCCCAGAGGATCGAAAAGCCTGGCAGTCACCGATAATGTGTTCCGTTTTGTCGAGCGGAGATCGAGGAAGGAATTTTCCAACTGGAACTGAAATACATCTTCCTTCGGCAACCACATAACGCCGAGCGTTTTGGTTAGGTCTGAGTGGACTGTGGCTACTGGAATAACTGTGCTATCAAATGCGGACAGTTCCGAGCAGTTCGAAAACCACTTTGCCAATTCGAAGCCTGCACTTTGAAGAACGTGCGACACTTCTGCTCGAAGCTTTTTTAGCTGTTCAACGTTTTCAGCACCAGTTAACATATCGTCGACATAAAAGTCGCTCCGAATAACTTCAGCAGCTGTTGGATGTGAGGAACGGACCATTTCACTCAGCCTTGTTAAACACCGCACCGCCAAGAACGGAGCTGGCGACGTGCCATACGTTACAGTGTTTAACCTGAAGATTTTCAAAGACTCAGACGGATCTCTTCGCCACACTATGAGCTGATAGTTTCTATCTGCTTCGTGCACCATCACCTGACGGTACATTTTTTTAATGTCTGCCGCTAAGGCGAACTTTCGCAAACGAAAACGAAGCAGCGTAGAATAAAGCTCCTCCTGAATTGTTGGACCGACCATTAAGGTATCATTCAACGCAATCTGAGTGGACGTGCGGCAAGAGGCATCGAAAACGACACGCAACTTGGTCGACGTGCTTTGAGGCCGCAGGACACACTGATGCGGAATAAAATAGTGTGGAGTATCTGGAATTTTGTTGTCCGTTGAGGACATGTGACCGAGTGAAACATACTCGTCCATAAATTCCAGATACATGCTTTTCATTTGAGGGTCTTTTGACAACCTCCTTTCAAGCGACAAAAAACCGTACCTGAAATCGACCAGACGACAAGATTTTTGTATTATCAACAAAGTGTTGTTCACAAAGCTGTTGCTCAGGTGAGAGAACTTTCGAATTATTAGGCAAGTCCTCAATGGACCAAAACTTTTGTATCGTTGAGTGTATCGAAAGTAATTGTTCTTCTTGGCAACTTAAATTCACTGCTCCTTCTATACTCGTTTTAGGTTGAGTAGAGCATCTGCCTGACACTATCCAGCCGAGAAGCGTTTTTTGTAATGTGGGAGACTCAGGGCCTTGCTTTATTTGGCCTACCGACAATAAGTCGAAGAATGACTCTGCTCCAATTAGCATATCAATTTTTTGCGGTTTATGGAATTGAGGATCGGCCAATTGAATATTTTTGGGGACCCTCCACCCGCTGGTGTTCACCGCTTGATCGGGATGATAACCAGAAATCGATCCCAAGATCCAAAAATCTGCGGAAAACTCGCTACAATTGACACGCGACTTCACCACTGTATGAATTCTTTTCTTGGCACGCGCATTGGTGTCTCCAATGCCGCGCAAGACCATACACGTATCCTCTCGTCTGAGCTGTAGCTTTTGAGCTAGATCCTCAATCACAAAGTTGACTTGTGACCCAGAATCTAACAATGCTCTTGCTAAAACGATATCGCCACTTTTCGTTTTAACGCTCACGACTGCTGTTGCAAGAACCACTCTATCCGAAGCAGTCGCATGCATGGCATGCGAAGTGGAAGAGCTATCTTGAAGATGTGGTGGCTGAGAGGGTGGTGGTAACGCAAGATTTTTGCTAGCAGTATAAATATGTAGCAGTGTGTGATGAGAACGTTGGCACACGCTACATTTCTTTGCCTTACACTTCGCTACTGTGTGGCCTCGTCGAAGACAGTTTATGCACAAAGGCGCACCTTTAGCGAAGTCAAACCTTTGCTGCACTGACAAGGCAATATATGCCTGGCAATTGCCAATCGAATGGTCAGCTGAATTTCAAAACTGACAAAGGTTATTCGGTTCGTTTTTGGCAGCAACGAACGAATGATTTATCCTGCTAGCATTTTTGACTTTTTGAGTCTGAGTGTTATTGCTCGACTGGCTGCCCTTCGCTTGAGCTTTACTAGCTTCTTCAGCAACAATATGCTGGTAGCGTCTGTTAAGAGCAGTCTCACAATCTCGCCATAGTGGGAGCGTTGTGTAGTCGAGCTGCTATTCCCACTTCTTTTTTGTGGTAGGATCGACTTTGCCCATTACTAAATAAATTATAATGGCATTAGCGATTTTCTTGGCCGACACTGTGTCGATCAGGCTTCTCAAAGCTGACGCAGATGGCTGGGAAATCTTTTGCAGATTGAAAAGTGTCGATAGCAATATTAGACAGTCATTATCGTACACCCGCTTTAGACTTTCAATGGCTTTGCTATAATTGTCTTCCGTCACTTGGAAGGCGCGTACTGTGCCTAAAGCGTCACCAGCCAAACATGATATTAAGTGATTGAATTTTTCAATATCATGCAGTGTGTCATCATTGTGAACAAAAGTTTCAAAAAGACTCATGAAATTTTTAAATTCAGAATGCTTGCCGCTAAAAGTTGGTTGGATTGCCGCTGGCAATCGACATCTTGGCTTTTTTGAAGTAGGCGGTGCACTACCGTTTGCCGAACTTGAATTGTCGATGCTTTTTCTTCTTAGTTTTTCCAGCTGGCCTTTTAATAAGGATTTGGTCATAATGCAAGTTTCTTCCAACTCTTCACGGTAGTCATCTTCTGTATCTTTTGCTTCAATTTTGCTTTGTAATATATTTGCAGTTTCTATATGAGTTGTTAGAAGCTCTTACCTGCATTCTAACTCGATTGGCTCTAACGAAATCGAGCCTTCTTTTAATTGCCGTTGCATACGACATATACTCCTCATACAGCCCTCGCGCTTCCTTTTAAGTTCTTCGATCAAGTCCTTACTCATATTGATTTAAGGTTTTAAACTTTGATCGAACGAAAATTGTCGAGTGACAAACGAGAAATCGAAAATAATATGCTGTTCTCAGCAAGTGTAGGGGAGAGCAACAGATGGTCGTCTAGCAGTGCGAACGAAAACGAGAATAACTGCAGTTGACTGACCGTCAAAGGCAATACTTTTGGGAGCAGCAGCGAAAGTGGCGACAAACGAAAAGAATAATTCTAATACAAATGCCTTGTGTGCGTTAGCAGAACAGCTAATTCTTATGCATGTATTATGCGAAGCGCAGGCAAACAAAAAATGCAGCAGCTTAAGCGCGAACACGATAGCAATGTATTAGCTAAGTTATGTATGCGAGTATGTCGGTATATATTTACATATGTAATAACGACAACGGCGAATTTGATGAGAACAACGAGAGCAAGCAACAAACGAAAACTGCCGACGGTTGACTGAGATTGACGGGCGGGGGGATGCCGTATGTAAAAGGGCTATGTATATTTATGTATGTATTGTAACGTTGCTCTGGCCCGGGTATACTCGTCGGCCAGAGTCGCTGCAAAATTCTTTGTTTGGTCCCCCAGAAATAAAGCGAGCCCGCAGTTACCACTCAAACATGATGATTTGTCTTTTATTTCAAAAATCTCAACATAGGAGGGTGCGCTTCAATGCGCGTTCGTTTCCCTCTCCAACCGAACTAACTCCAAAAACTCTCTTCAACTTACACCTACTTAAAACTACTCATCGGCATCGTGACGACGCGTTGCGTAGCTGGCAGCTGTGCGTCGTTACACCTCCCCCTTTCCCCAAAGGGTCGTACGGCCCGATCGATGGTGTTTTCAAATTTCGTTAGCATCGCGCCATACTCGAAAGGCAGATGTGTAGCAGCTGGGTGGCAGCGCTGCCACCCCTCGCGTTTGACAACCTGTCGACGCCACCTGTAACTTCACAGTCAGCTGCTCGCGCTGTCATTCTGTCGCATCTTTGTCTTCGCTCTCCATTTCCGCCACGTGTTTGAATTTGAAATTCTGGGGTGCGGAATCTGTTGGTGATTGCTGGGCAACGAGCTGCATCTCGCAAAAGTACTGACTATACTTTCCAGCCTGCATGGCCTGCCGCTGATGGACTACCTGTAGCACGCAACGGCTAATTATGTGCCAGCGGCATGCACGGTATACATCTTATACTGCGTCGACTGCAACCAACCGGGCCTCCCATCGGTGCCGTTGAGGTATCATTTGTGCTATATGTGGCTGAAACGTAATAAAATTCGATTATGTCTGCAGGATTACGTGGACGTTATTCTTTAGCTAGGAGCGTCTGCTTTGGTTGCCCCGACGCTTGCCCTCTGGCCTGGCTGTGTTGGCGTCGCCGCCATGGCTGCCGCTGCCTCCGCTGTTGCCTTCATCAACGTAGCCGCAGCCGCAGCTGCGACGGTTGACGTCGCTACCGCTGCCGTTGCTGCGGCCGCTACTATCGTGTTGCTGCCGCTTACGCTGTTGGGGCTGTTGTCAGTGGCATGATCCCCATACCAGCGCAACTGCCGCTGTCGCTGCACTCGTCGGCGACGCTGACGTCTGCATTCAGCGCCTTCAGATCTCGCACATGCCGCCCGCTACTGGTCGTAAGCGCACTATGACTGGGGATATAAATGCACGCACTGTGAATGGCCCATCGAAGCGTGGCGCCAGTTTGGCCGCAAACTGCTCTGCGGCGTTGGACAGGTGATGCTGTCGCACGAGAACCTCGTCGCCTAGTTGGGGTCGCCACTCGCGCCTCCGCAGATTATACTGACGCGCCTGATCCTCACTGGCCACCACTTGGTTTCTTTTCGCTATTCGGGCAATGAACTGTACCAGTGTCGCGTGTGTTTGTGGGATACCTGGTACTACCTCAGGGGCGTCTGGATCCCTGCCGTACAGTGTGTGTGGATGCCGTGGTTCTCTCCCAAATAGGATGAAAGCCGGTGAGTAGCCCGTTGCGTCTGAAAGTGCTGTATTAATAGCCAATTGTGCTTCCGGCAGTTGCTCGTCCCACGTGTTGTGCTGCCCGTCCGCCAGCTGAGCAATCAATGTTTTGACCGTTCTATTGGTCCGCTCCGTGGGATTCTCCTGAGGTGTATATGGTGCCGTCAGTTGTTGCTGTATGTCTGCCTCAGCGAGGAACTGTTTCAGCGCGCGACTTGTAAACTGGGCTCCATTGTCTGTGATGAGTTTTCGCGGCGTCCCAAACCGTGCCAGGATCCGCTCTCGTAGGGCCAGCTTCACTACCGCCGCTGTTGCCTTGCGGATGGGGACCAGTTCTGCCCACTTGCTGAACTTATCGACCAGGACCAGTAGATACGCGTTGCCTCGTTTGGACCGCGGCAGCGGCCCCACAAAATCGGCGCAGACGACGTCCCACGCTGCCTCCGCTGGTTTGAAGTGCATCTTGCCTGCCGTCAGCTGTTGCTGGGCTTTATAGCGTTGGCACAACAGGCACTGGTGCACATACTTCGCTACGTCGTGATACAGACCAGGCCAGTGATATCGGTCTGCGACGCGCGCACATGTTCGGCGTACTCCCATATGGCTCGCCGTTGCGTCATCGTGGCATTCTCTCAACACCTCCTGTCGTAAAGGCGCGGCCACGCATAGCCTCCATGGTGACACCTCATCTTCTACCAGCACGTTGGCGATGCGGCGGTACAGCCTGTCGTTCTGTATGGCGTAATCTGGGTATTTGCCGGGGCTCTCCAACACCGCTGCCGTCAGCCGCTGTAGCCATTTACAAGTTGGCGCTGCCTCTGGCTCCACGTGTGCGCGGCCGGCCACCTCGCGCGGCTGCCGTGACAGCTTGTGGCTGCCGGCGGTGAGCGTACCATAGGCCTTGCTGATGAAATCTAGCTCTAGTGAGAGCTCGTCCTCGCAGCCCGGGAGTGTCAACAGTGGTACCGAGATGCATTTGTCGTCCACTGTTATCGCCGTCATCGTCTCCTCGCAAACAGTTTGTCGCGAGCCGTTGGCCATCGACATTGACACCTCTACACTCCGTACATTCTCCCCACCTGGCTTCCTCAAGCGTCGTGCCAGCGCCGGGCTCACGAAGCTGCGTGTGGCTCCCGTATCCACCACCGCGTCGAGGGCAAGACCACCGCAATCCACCCTCAACACCATCACTCGCGAGCGTTCTGCCACTAGTTTTCCTGCGTGGGCTCGCCTATTGGCTGTATGTGGCGAGCCCCCCCTGGCGTTTCCCGTCGCGCGTCGGCAGCATTCGTTCGCTCGTATGCCCAGCCTACCGCAATCCCAGCAGTATAGTTGTTGTTGGTTTGGGCAGCATTCGTTGTCGTGCCCCGCCATACCACAGCGTTTGCAAGACCGCCCTTGGTGTGCCGACGAGCTCTGCATCCGGTTGCTGTTGTTCGCGCGGGTGTAGTCTGTAAAGGGACAAAGTCTCGCCTGTTTAACTCACCACCAGATATGGGCTGCGTATCCGTTGGCTCCGGACGTCGGATCGGAAACCCCCGTGGGCCCATGAACGCTGGCTGGGATGGCCCTGCCCCAATGGTACAGGCCGAAACCAGGCCCAACTCCTCCAGCTCTGCTGCTTGCCGTTTGAATTCTGCCACAGTATGGACATCCTGATGTCGTATCCTGATGTTGATCGCTGGTCGGCTGTTGCGGTAGATGAGCCTCAGCTGCTCCTCTCCGGACATGTCTGCATCGAGCATCTATTCCAGCATCGCTTGGATGTAGATCGCCGTGGACTCCGACTCGCCCTCAAACCGTCGTTGCGCATTCTGTCTGAGCGGTGCTCAATGTGAGGAGCGGCCGGGTACGCTTCTAGCAGTTCCGCGCGGAACTCTGCCCACGACTGGGTCGGGTTTCGCCTTGTGCGGTCCCACGTCAGTGCCGCGCCCTCCAGAATTTTTGGTAACATCGGCACCAAATTATCTACCGGCTCCCCACTCACTTCCGATTTTTCTTCTAGCCTGCGCAAAAATGCTCGTGGGTCCCCGCTGCCGTCGAAATGTACTCCCCACTGTGCCACCTCCGTGCGCAGGGCTCTCCGCTCCGCTCGTGACATTGTCGAGTGGGCCGAACCAGCCGTTACCACGCATGGCGCCGCTGGCGCTTCTGTCGTATAGGTGGTGGTGGCTGTCACGGTCACTGGTTCAGCCCCAGCTGGTGCTGTTGCCGCTAATGGCCCCGTTGATGGTGTCTTGGGATGCTCGGTCGGTGTTCTTGGCGATGCCGCAGCTTCCGTAGGCGGCAGGTGCATGCCGGGCGAACATTCCTCTCGCTTGGGGACCTCCAGTTGTTCCTTCGGCGGTACAGGACTCACCGGACGTGACTCATAGCGGGCCGCTAGCAGTTCTAGGCGTGACTGGTGTTCTGGCCCCGCCGCTTTCACAAACGTGGCGAAGCGTGTTCTCAGCGTTTCCACGGTGCCCGCGTCGTCGATCCCAAACTCCTGCAGCAGCTCGATCAGCTCCTCCTTCCTCAACGCCCGCACCCAGCTCGTTCGCACCATCACGAGTCAACAATTCTCGCCTTACGTTTTCCAACTCGCCGCGTGGTCGCGGTCGTGTTTAACCTCACTTTATTTTGGGGTCCCTGCTCGGGCGCCACTTGTAACGTTGCTCTGGCCCGGGTATACTCGTCGGCCAGAGTCGCTGCAAAATTCTTTGTTTGGTCCCCCAGAAATAAAGCGAGCCCGCAGTTACCACTCAAACATGATGATTTGTCTTTTATTTCAAAAATCTCAACATAGGAGGGTGCGCTTCAATGCGCGTTCGTTTCCCTCTCCAACCGAACTAACTCCAAAAACTCTCTTCAACTTACACCTACTTAAAACTACTCATCGGCATCGTGACGACGCGTTGCGTAGCTGGCAGCTGTGCGTCGTTACAGTATGTATGTATTTCAAATCAACGACAACAAATTGGCACTTTAAATAATTGCCTATAGCGGTTCACTTTTATTTAATATTAGTACGACATGCGATTTATATTTGTGTTAATTATGCTCAACTATCTACCGTATTATAATATTTATTTATTTAAATCAACAAGTAGTTCTGTCGATTTATTTCAAAACAATATATATGTATTAACATATTATATATATATTAAGATTATTATTAAAAATACAAATATGATTAATATAACAAAGTCTGAACTTACAAGATAAGAAAGCCTACAAAAAAGCTGTACAATAACGTCTATAAATGCCCCCGACACGTTGGGGGAATTTTATTTGCCAGTTGGCCAGCTATGCCCCGATTCACAGCCATATGTGGTCAGAGACATTATAGACCTGACAATCTAAACAAATAGTATGTAGAAGAGGAAAATTAATTCTACTTAGGAGCTAATTAGAAAAAGTAAGGAGTAGAAAGAGACAGAGGTAAAGAGGGAGAGAAAGGAAGAGGAAGAGAAAGGGGAAGAGAGAAACCGGGAAAGAGAAAGATGGAACAAGAAAGACAAAAGGAGAAAGAGGGAAATCTCCAACCCGGTGGGGGAACGTTTTAAGCCAGTCCGGCCAGCTATGCCCCGACTCACAGCAGTATGTGGTCAGAGATTTCCACTGAGATAACTATAAAGAAGAACTTTTATAGAATAAAGAGAGAGTTCTGTTGAAAGTAAATGAGAAAGCTCATTATAATTGGAACACATGACTCGAAAACGATTGTGCGCAGCGTAATCGGTTGTGCACCTAGACAAGACGAATGGCAAATAATTCCTTGTTGGTCTACAAGGAACTGATAAATTAAGGCGACCTAAGAGGGAAGAGGAGTCAACCTCGCCGACAATCAACTTGTGGAGAAAAACTACTCCAAGAACAGTCCTACGATTAACTAAAGAAGGAAGGTTTATAAGCATCAGCCTGCTAGAGTACGATGGCAAGCGGAGGTTGGGATCCCAGCTTAAACCACGTAGAGCAAAAAGAAGGAATTGCTTCTGAACAGACTCAATACGTTCCTGTTGCTTTCTATACTGCGGACACCAAACGCATGAGCAGTATTCAAGCACAGGGCGTACTAGTGCAGTGTAAAGAAGCTTAGTGGTATATGGGTCATTGAATTCCTTGGACCAACGTTTAATGAATCCAAGTAACCCCTTAGCCTTATTGACAATACTAGATATGTGAAGGTTGAAGTTCAATTTGGAATCAAAAAGAACCCCAAAGTCTTCAACAGTCGATATACGTTGCAATGGCACATTGTCGATCATATACGTAACTAAATGAGGCAAAGTTCGGTGAAATGTCATGAACTTACACGTAGCGCAATTGAGGTACAAGTGGTTAGCTAAGCACCACGATTGCATGCAGTTCAGATCATCCTGCAACCGATGAGAATGAGTATGGTCTTTATAAGTCAGAATAAGTTTCACATCATCAGCATACATAAGAATATGAGAGTGTGACAAGGTAGAGGGGAGGTCATTAATAAATAATGTAAAAAGTAAGGGGCCAAGATGGCTACCTTGAGGCACACCTGATGATGCAAAGACGGGCTTAGAAATGTGCGACCTAAGCAAGATCCGTTGAGTCCTATTTTTTAGATAAGACGAAATCCAACTCAAAAAAGCGGAGGGAAATCCTATACGACTTAGCTTAAAGAGCAGAAGATCATGGTTCACAGAGTCAAATGCTTTACTGAAGTCAGTGTAAACGACATCAGTCTGCATTTTTAGAATAAATGCTTCATTTACCAAGGAAGTAAATTCCAGCAAATTGGTCGTAGTAGACCGTCTCTTCATGAATCCATGTGCTGGAGATATGACAGATTTACAGAGGTGCTGCAAACTATTTTTTCAAATAATTTTGGTATGGCAGACAACTTTGCAATTCCTCTGTAGTTTGAAATATCAGACTTACCACCCTTTTTATAAAGAGGAATAATAAAAGATTCTCTCCAAATAGCTGGAAAGATTGAGGAACCAAGTGACAGATTAAAAAGTTTAAGTAATGGTTGTAAAAGGGAACTAGAACACTCCTTGAGAACACAACTAGGAATGTTGTCTGCTCCAGGAGAGTATGAAGATTTTAAGGATTTGATAGCAGAGAGTAGACAGCTATCAGAAATTATGGGAGCGTAAATAGTGTGGGAAGATGAAATGCTATAAGGATAAGAAGTATTTCGAATAGAGACAGAGGAATATGTTGATTGGAAGAAGTTGGCAAACAAGTCAGCAGCTTCAGAATCGTTGCTGGCTTTTTTGTCACCAAGGAAAAATGACGAAGGAAGGGAAGCAGATTTACGTTTAGAGTTAACGAACTTATAGAATTGTTTAGGGTCCTGTGCAAATTGTATCTTGCATCGGGGAAGGTAATTATTATAACATTGTGAATTAAGGAGAGCAAAATTGGATTTCGCTAAAGAGTATTTATAGAAGTCAATAGATAGGCCCGACTGCTTATACTTTTTAAAGCATCTAGATTTAAGATTTTTTAGGTTTGAAAGTCTTGGTGAAAACCAAGGAGGTTTTGATGACGCCGGCGAAATGACACTTTTTGGGATGCAGACATCAAAAAGAGATTTAATAGTGTCATAGAAAAACTTTACGGCTATGTTGATGTCAACAGCACTATACAAATAGGACCAATTAGTTGCTGCAATAAGTTCGTTTAGCAAAGAAAAATTTCCTTTGCGAAAGTACAAACTAGTATTTTTGGGAATAAGTGCTGGAGTAGAGGTAGGGTTTGAAATTGAAAGGGAAATTTGCAAAGTAGGGTGGTAAGAATCTTCAGGCAGTATAAGGGGAGAAGACCTACAGATAACTGTACTGGCAGGGTCGGTGACAAAGACGAGATCAAGCATTCTGCTTAAGTGATTAGGTATAGAATTAATTTGGAACAATGAAAGGTCAAACAAGAAGTCTAAACAGGCATGCTCTGCCGAGGGTACCAAATAATTAGACTGATTGAAGAATGACCATTCAATGTTAGGCAAATTAAAATCACCTACCACAACGAACGCGTCACTGTCACGTAGGAGATTAGAGATTCCTTTTATACAGGTTATATGTTCCATATAGACCTGTATATCAGAAGAGGGAGGTATATAAGAACAAGAGATGTATAGTGCAAAAGACGGAAAAGATACTCTTACAGCAACAAATTCAACATCATTAGGTACATTTACATCAATTATTTCCGACCGATAGGAGGAATTGACTGCAATCAGTACGCCTCCGCCACGTCGAGCCGGACGATCTCGTCGAAAGATAAAAAAATTATCTGATAAGATTTCGTTATCAGAAATCGTGTGATTTAACCACGTCTCTGAGAACGCAATAATATCAGATTCAAACGAAAAACTACTAAGAAATAAACTACTGAGCTTGGACACAATACCCCTAACATTCTGATATAGAATGTTTAACGAAAGTGGACGAGCTCCTAGTTTTTTGAAGTCGAGCTTGAGGTTGGCTGCAAAGGTTGGCCAGCAGACTGTAAGTTGACCGGCAAAGAGCGAGCTCGTTTTTTCTGCCTAAACTCATGTACAATCATTTGTGGCGGCCAAAATTTTGGGTCACAAATAGTTGTAAATGATTCAGGCGGTACACTTATTTTGAACGAGGCTATTTCTCGGGGCTCGGAAAAGCTAAACTTAGAAATAGATACAGCAGCTGTCGACTTACTTGCGATATAGGCAGCGATAGCCTCACAAGAAGTATCAGGGGACAACCGAGACACGAAAACTTGCTTTCTAGGAGCTACCACTGTAAGAGACGGGGGCAGAGGAAGGGCTGGGACTGCCGCACATTCTACAGCTCCTGAAGAAACTATAGGAGGTGGTGCCGACGTTTTAGAAGAAGCCCTTGCTCTTACAGGTTTAGATATATTAGACACAGGAGGAACTACCAACGGGGCCAACATAACATGAGCCGGCGAAGGCAGAGGGGAAATTTCAAATAAATTTCCAGGCGACGTAGACAATGAAATTGCCGGCGACACATCTACATTTAATAGCGAGGGAATCGGAGAAGCTATCTGAGCCGAGCTAGGTGGCACCTCTAAGAATTGAGGTTCAAGCCTACGCTTGGGAGGAGAATCGAACTTATATTTACTAAGCAAGTCGGTCCCTGTGTCAAACTCACTTGAGAGTTGCTTAGTAATTCTATGCAAGCTCAAAAATTTATTTCTCACATTGTCATACATACGAGAGAAATTAAATTGTATGTCTATGCAAACAGGGCATGACCATTTCAAACCACCACAACCTTTTTTAGGCGAGTAAATTTTATCAAGGTCACGACCACTTAGTCCAGCACACTTAATATGCATAAAATTCTCGCACAACCAACAACTTACAAATCGTTGTTGTTCGGAATCAATTGCATCCTTAATTGTGCATGACTTATTGCAGCACGACATTATGACACGAGCAAGTAGAGGGTTAAAAATGTAAGTAAATGCAAGAGCACACAGAAATGAAATTACGGTAAGTGAAGAAGAATAAACACTCACTGAGCGGTGATATATGTGGACTCTTATATTAATAAGAGCGAAGAGAGCAAGAGCAAAAAATAACACAAAATGCGCGGGAGTAGCGATGCACCAAAAACAAATTATGGACAGCGAACAAACGCACAAACCTTTAACACAGCTGCCGGGCGCCAAAGCAAAACAGGCAAAATAAATGCACAAACAACAAATACTGAGATGACGCTGTTTATATTAAATCACATTAATTTACCCAAACAAATGAACGCAATAGATGCACAACTTCTTGCACTAAGCACAATATTCATACTCTAGAAATTGAGCACAATTTAATGCTTAAATTCAAGGAGTAAACACGAAAAATTAAATAAAATTGCGGAGCACAGATAAAACACGTCGATTACACTCAACAGAATCTCTCTCTTATGGTCACATATGTGCCAAAGGTTGAAAGTTGAAGGCCGAAATAAGAAATTCGCTGGTTAAATTTCACTTTCAAACTTTAGCACAGTACCTGTGAAGTCGACTTTGGCTCAGGAACTTCCCTTTGGTCGACTTGACTCATCCTCCAATAATCCAGTTGACGTGACAGTAACACAACACAGTCCCCAGTGCAGCAGCAACAACACGACCGACGAGGTACCGCACAAATTAAAGTTTTAATTTTTAAAAAATAAGCAAGTCCTTGCTCGGGCGCCAATGAAAATTTATATTATTTTATATAAATTGTATAAAAACAAAGAAAGATTGGGACGCTTGCTTTTAACTTTAACTTTAATACCGAAAATGACGAAACGATACGGTGGCGATTGTGCTTCTATTTAGCTCGGTTTTACAACTAACTTCAAAATTCGGCTTACATGCTAAACTAAGCCTAAGGCGGCGAAAAAAGGGCGCGAGGCGACGTCAAACGGCCGCTCTCGCGCTCTCTTTTCGCCCTAAACTAAAATTCAAATATTTCTCTTAAACTATCCTAATCTAAAACAGCATCTGCGCCAACAAATGAACATTCACACATTAGTGTCTCACATTTTGCTTTGCCTACCCAACCGTAAACTTCCGTCACTGAGTTATATGCGCCCATAGCAGCAGCAAAAAGAGGAAGAAGAAGAGCGAACTTGTTGCTGCAGTTTGTGGGGGTTGTACTGGTGAGAATTTGTTTCGCTAATAACTTTTCTTAGAATTGACCGAATTGAATAAAATTTTATACAACAGTAGATAATTATATATTAATTATGTGTGCAAGGTTTAGTTTTGGTAGCATTTGAAATGTAGACGCTATTGACAAAATTCTGTAGCGGGGGAAGGGGGGAAAATTCCAAAAAATAAAATAAACTCGTCCTTACTCGGGCCTAGGAGAATCTGGATGCCAACTTTGGTTATTCTAGCTTTTATAGTTTCTGAGATCCTCGCGTTCATCCAGACGGACGGACAGACGGACGGACCTGTCTAGATCGATTTCTCTCGTCATGCTGATCAAGAATATATATACTTTAAGGGGTCGGAGATGCTTCCTTCTGTATGTTACATACTTTGCACAAACCTAATATACCCTTTTTACCCTACGGGTAAAAAAAACCGTTAAATGCAAAGTTGTAATTTTAGTTACGTAGATTATATTACCCAAATTTGAAATCGATCGGACAAAATTTATAACACAAACTTTTCATTTGAAAAAATGAATAAATATTAAAAGCCCAATAATTCAAGATACAACACAAATTTCGAAAAACCGAGTATGCAGTTTTGTTTATATTCTTTTATAGATTTAAAAATGAAAAACCAAATTTAAAGTTGATCGATTTAGAAATGAAGAATTTTCAAACAAACTTTGGAGCTACTTTTCTCCCCTTTGGAGCTCGAATTTTCCAAAATCCCTTTTACCGTTTGGGCTGTGGGGTGTTGATTGCGTTTCAATTTTTCCACGGAAAACACCCCCTTTTTCATGCCCCAGAAAAAATGGTGAAAAACCAAGTACACAGTTCTTCTTGTATTCTTTTTGAGAGTAAACAAACTAAGTTTGAAGTTAATTGGACGAAAATTGTAGATTTTTCATACAAACGTTGGAGCCCGTTTTCCCACCTTTGGCGTTCGAATTTTCCAGAACCGCTTCTTAGTGCTCACCTACACTACTGAAGACAACATGTGTCCAATTTTCAGCATCCTAGCTCTTACCGTTTGGGCTGTGCGTTGATTGCCAATCAGTCAGTCAGTCAGTCAGGACAAACTGTTTTATATATATAGATATAGCTTTCTAAGACTAAGAGTGATTTATTCACCAATCGTACTTATGACAGTTATATAACATACTGCTCATATTGTGATGAACCTTCAGATTATTCTTAGGCATAATAAAAAATCCATAAATACACATTTTGGTGGAAAACTCGTAATATGATATAAAGTTTTCAAACGAAAAGTGACTTATTCACAAATTGTTCCTTTGAATGCTATACGATATAGTGCTCCGAATTTGAGGCCATTTCAGATTATGTTAAGGCATAATGTGAAATCCGTAAATAGATTTCAATGAGGAAATCATAATAAACCATATAGTTTTCTAAGAGTAAGAGTGATTTATTCACCAATCGTCCTGTATAATCATAAGCTTTTTTATGATTCCAAATATGCGAAATTATGTTGGCGAAATAATTGCAAAATAAGCGAAACGAAATTGTTCAATTTAAAAGATGTGCACAAATGTTTATTTTGCATAGGTAGCGATCGCCGAGATTTACAAAGTTTATGCTGGTAGACGGAAAGCTAAGCTTCTCCGTACCAGATGCGATAACGAAAAACGAACTTGACTTGCAGAGTTAGCGACAATAACTAGTACATATGTGGCGGCTGCGCAGCAGCCTATGCAAATTTATGGCAACAAAAGGAAACGTTAAGTGCTCGGCTTGCTATGCAAAGCAAGCGACAAGAAAACGAGCACTTTGCATTGAGTTATTTACGTTACTTATTAACTATGATGTGCTGCTGGTTTTGGCTGTTTTTGGCCGGATGACCAAACATACTCCCCCTGTTGAAGAACCAGGGTCTTCAACAACATCTTGTTTCGGCAGCGGGCATAATTTGCGAACGGCTCGCCGAATGGTTCCAGTGGAAGTCCTCAATTCTGCAACTCTCGACACGCCATCTGCGCCGCTGATGAGGATGACCACCCTTGCTAATGGCCATTTGAGGGGCGGCAAATTCTCGTCCTTGACCAGAACGACATCATCAATGGAGAGTCCAGGCTGCGACACTCGCCATTTTGAGCGCTGTTGAAGAAGCGTCAAGTATTCTTCACGCCAGCGAGCCCAAAATATCTGCTGGTAGTACGTCACGCGCTGCCATCGATCCAGCCGATTGAAATTGAGCTTCGTCAGATCAGGCTCAACGTACGTTGACAGCGGAGCAGCACCAAGAAAATGAGCTGGAGTCAAGACATCGAGATCTGCTGGATGTTCTGAAAGGGATAACGATGGGCGAGAATTAATAATTGCCCCGATATGGCATACAAGCGTGCGCAGTTCATCAAATTCGAGCAGCGATAGTCCAACGGATCTGTAGAAATGATGCTTGGCAGTCTTTACAGCCGCTTCCCATAGACCACCAAAGTGAGGCGAGCGCGGCGGAATGAAACGCCAATCAATACAGTCAGCAAGGCAAAATTCTTGCACAGCCTGCAGGTGCTCGCTGGATTCAAAAAGACGCTTTAGCTCAGCCATCTCGTTCCGTGCGCCAACGAAATTTGTAGCGTTGTTAGACCAGATCCTCGTAGGTCGACAGCGCGTCAAAATAAAGCGTTTAAATGCATTTAAGAATGCTCCGGTGGTTAAATCCTTCACCAACTCCAAATGCACAGCTTTGGTGGCGAAGCAAATGAAAATGCAAATATAGCATTTTATTGGTGCCTTATTGCGGACCTCGCTTTTGTAGAAAAACGGCCCACAAAAATCCACACCAGTGACCATAAAGGTATGTGAAGCATCAACTCGATCCTTTGGCAGGTCAGCCATAACATGCTCCACAAGACGAGGCTTGGCTCGAAAACAAATGGTGCATTTGCTGACTACGCTGCACACTGTTTTCCGACCGCCAATTGGCCAATACTGCAACCGAATTGAGGCCAGCAATGCACGAGGTCCAGAATGCAGATTACGGACATGGTAGTGCATAATGACTGAACGCGTGACTGGATGACGCCTTGGAAGTATAATTGGATGCTGGGCTTCAAAGTCGAGCGCAGAGTTACTTAGACGGCCACCAACGCGCATCAATCCAGAGCTGTCGAGAAACGGAGATAAAGAAAGACAGGAGCTAGACGATTTCAAAATGTGTCCGGCCTGCAAGGTCTTGTATTCGTCCCGAAGCGTAGACATTTGAATTGAGCGCATCAACAGCAGTGTACCATGACGGATGCAGTCCACCGATAGCCCAGGAATTCGTACACGGTGCAGGAACTTGTATACATATGCAAACACGCGCTGCAGCTTTCCAAATGTGTTAACATATTTGCATTGCTGTGCAATGTCTTCGCACAGTGTGGTGCTTACAAACACTTTAGAGCGCTGCTCAGGAAGCGACGAGGCGGAAATGCAAGACTCTGGCCAAGAAGATTTGTCCTTCGTCAGAAATGCGGGACCATGTAGCCACAAGTTGGACTGGACTAATTCGCTGGGCAAAGCTCCACGTGAAAGTATGTCCGCAGGATTCAAATCGGTTGGAATATATCGCCATTCCATGCCAGAGGTCAACTCTTGAATAGTTGCGATGCGATTGGAAACGAAAATTTGAAACCTGGATGGCTCGCTGCGAATCCAAGATAGCGCTACTGCAGAATCAGACCAACAATAAAACTTGCAGTCGAATAACTCCATACGAGATATTTCGTTTATGAGTTGTGCCAGCAAAACGGCTTCGCACAACTCTAGTCGGGGCACGGTCAACGATTTGAGCGGCGCCACACGAGATCTGGAACACAGCAGCTCCGCACGAGATTGGCCTTGCGTGGTCGAAATGATGTACACGCAAGCTCCATAGGCATCTATGCTGGCATCACTAAAACCATGCACTTCAATGGAAACACCAACAGAAAGTGCAAGCCTTGGAAATTTCAGCTGCTTTGTGCGCTCAAAATCTGCAATAAGATTATGCCAAGATGTTGTCAATGATGCTGAAAGGCTTTCATCCCAATCAAGCCTTTCTCTCCAAAGCGCCTGCAGGAATATCTTAGCCTTTGCGATTACTGGTCCAATAAGGCCAAGCGGATCATAAAATCTGGCAATAGTTGACAAAACAGTGCGCTTGCAAATTCGACCAGATGTCAATGCTGGCAGAAACGTGAATATGAATAAATCCGTCGCAGGATCCCACGACAGTCCTAGAGTTTTTGTTATGTCGCTGCCATCATCAAACGTAACTAGAGTTTCTTTGTCTTCTTCCGGAACTTGTTTGAGCACATCAGGATTGCTGGAGCACCACTTCCTTAGCTTGAAATTAGCCTTGGCAAGTAGCCCTGTGGTTTGTCTCATAATTTCTATGACTTCCTTTGTAGAAGCACCACCAGTGATTAAATCATCAACATAAAAATCGCGGCGCAAGATATCGGAGCCAATAGGAAATAGCTCATGCTCATCTTCAGCCAGCTGATGCATAGTGCGAACGGAGAGAAACGAGGCAGGCTTTGTACCGTAAGTGACGGTATCAAGACGGAAAACTTGAATAGGCTTTTGAGGCGAGTCACGCCATAGAATGCATTGAAAATAGCTATCCGGATTTGATACTCGCACGCAGCGGTACATCTTGCAGATGTCTCCTGTTAAAGCGATAGGAAACGTGCGAAATCGAAGAAGCGTGTTTGCGAGCTTTGACTGAATGGAAGGACCAGCCATTAGGATGTCATTTAAAGAATGACCAGAGGATGTGGATGCGGAACCGTCAAACACGACTCTCAACTTTGTCGTTGTGCTGTCCTCCTTCAGAACGCAATGGTGCGGCAGGAAATACTTGCACAAATTTAGCGAAACTGGCGATACAAGCGACATATGACCCAACTCTAAATACTCCTTAATGAATGCAGAGTACTGTGCTTTGAGAAGTGGATTGCGTTCTAACTTTCGCTCCAAGTTTATGAACCGACGATAGGCTTGCGTATAGGAATCGCCAAGCAGATCTGTGCTGAACTTTACAGGCAACCGGACGGAATACTCGCCAGTACGCAGGCGCCTGTAATTAGCCTTGAAATGCTCCTCGCAGTCGAACTCTTCTTTTGTAAGTTTTACAGCCGGATCGACACCACTTTCGAGTTCCCAAAAAGAGCGAACCATCTGCTCGATTCGTGTATTGCAATCCTGTGTAGACGGAGACTTGGATGCAACCAAAGCAGATTTCTGACGCTGCGAGCCACCTCCAGTAACTATCCAGCCCAAACGAGTCTTTTGCAGAAGTGGCAGGCCATCAGCCAGTTTAATCTGACCTACGCACAACAACTCGTAGAATAAATTGGCACCGATAAGCATATCAATTTGCTGTGGCTTGAAGAACGCCGGATCAGCTAAGCGGACATTGCTTGGTATATCCCAATGAGATATGTCAACCGTGAAATTTGGTTGGTTCTCAGTAATGGAAGGAGCGACCAAAGCAGTAATATTTGCGGAATAGTCAGTGACCAATGATTGCAAGCATAAGTGCACAGTGCAACCATCAGACTTGAAACTGACGTCACCAAGACCAGACACAGAGGCCGACGACTTGGTCTTTCGAAGTTGGAGCCGGTGAGCGAATCGCGAAGTTATAATGTGCAACTGTGATCCGGAATCGAGCAATGCACGGCAGGGTACCCAAGTCCCGGCGCGATTTTGAATGCTGATGACAGCGGTGGCCAAGAGCACAACATCTGAGCCGAGATTTTGGGCAGGCAATGAAGCAAGCGATGATGGCGAAACAGCTGCGAGAGCGCTACGTGGCAGTAACAATGAAGACGGCCGCGAGTGTAAGTCAGAAGCGGACGATTGCTCAGGCATCAAATTTACGGCAGCTGAATTATTAAAATGCAATAAACTGTGATGTTTGGCACCACAGGTTCTGCACGATCCAGAATTGCAAGTTCTCATTCTGTGTCCCTTTCTAAGACAATTTATACACAGAGAGAGGCGTTTCGCTTCCTTTAAACGAAGTACAGGCGACAAATTACCAAAAAGTGGGCAACTGTATATTTCGTGTGCATTTATGTCACAAAACAGACAACCATTTGCGGATGGGTTAGTGGCGACAAACGAGCGTTTGGTGTTAGTGTTTTTGTTCTTTCCCACCTGATAATTCGACGAATATGATGCCATTGCATGCTCGATGTTTTCCAATTTTTGGCACCTGCTATCCAAGAACGTCGCAAATTGCTCCCACGACGGTATAACGTTTAATGGGGCGGCTTCCTCCCACTTTGCCTGCGTCGCAGCATCCACCTTGCCCAAAATTGTCTGAACGACGATGCTGCCAGCTACATCTTGCATATTGCCCAAACTCAACAGTGCACGCATATTTGCGTTGACTTTGTCGGACAACTCTCGCAGCTTGCTTGTAGTTTCAGCCTTTTTAATGCCCAAAATCTCGGAGATGTGTGCCTGGAAAATAAGACGCTTATTGTTAAACCGCTTGTCGAGTAGGTCTAACGCCACTGAATAATTTGCACCACTTATCTCAAGCGCACGAATCGTGTCCAACGCAGATCCTCTTAAGCTTGACCTCAAATGCTGCAACTTTTCCACATCGGAGAGATCTGGATCCTTGGCGATCACTGATGTGAACATCGAAGCGAAATCTGCATATTCAGTATATCCACCACTGAATGTAGGCAACTTAAGCTCAGGCAAACGAGACCGATTTATCACAATGGTAGACTGATCATCTTGCCGAAGCGTCGAACACGGCGGCGCGCCAGATTGCATCCTTTGTATTGCATTTAGCAGGCGGCCCTCCAAGCAGACCACCAGCTCAGCAAAGTTGCAGCGCAAACTGCTGCCAATCTCGTCAAAGTCCAGCTCCTCTAATTTGTCATGCACCAAATTAAAAGAGGCCTGAATACTTTGCAGCATTTCCACACGTTTTCGCAGCTCACTTTCTGAAATATTGTCAATTTCACAATCATTTATTTTATTTTGAATAGAAAGCGCCCACGCATATAATGATTGCGCCTTGCGCTTATAAAACTCAACACTATTGCTCGTAGCCTGCACTGCATTGCCCACAGCTGTTGACGTCGAAGCTGTTGGCGCAAGCGTCGCTGCATCAGCTACGTCAGCAGCAGCTGATGCGACAGCTTGGAAGGCGCGCATTTGACCGTCGCTCTCAGACATTATGAACGCGAGAGAGAACCGAAAACCGAAAATAGCAGAGATAAATGACGCGCGCGAATAACTGTTTTATCTGCTGATGTTCGTTGCCCTCAAAAATGTCGCTTCACACGGCTGCTTATTGGCGGTACAGTAGGCACTATGAACTTATACTTTTGCACTTATGTACTTGAATATTTTTTGTGTACAATGAACTCAATTATGTACGCTTTGTTTTTTAACGCGATTAAGCAAGGTTTTGTGGAATTATTAATCACGTCGGGGTCACCAAAATGTATAATCATAAGCTTTTTTATGATTCCAAATATGCGAAATTATGTTGGCGAAATAATTGCAAAATAAGCGAAACGAAATTGTTCAATTTAAAAGATGTGCACAAATGTTTATTTTGCATAGGTAGCGATCGCCGAGATTTACAAAGTTTATGCTGGTAGACGGAAAGCTAAGCTTCTCCGTACCAGATGCGATAACGAAAAACGAACTTGACTTGCAGAGTTAGCGACAATAACTAGTACATATGTGGCGGCTGCGCAGCAGCCTATGCAAATTTATGGCAACAAAAGGAAACGTTAAGTGCTCGGCTTGCTATGCAAAGCAAGCGACAAGAAAACGAGCACTTTGCATTGAGTTATTTACGTTACTTATTAACTATGATGTGCTGCTGGTTTTGGCTGTTTTTGGCCGGATGACCAAACACGTCCTTATGACAGTTATATAAAATGCTGATCAGATTGTGATGAACCTTCAGATTATGCTTAAGCATAATAAAAAATCCACAAATACACATTTTGGTGGAAAACTCGTAATATGATATACAGTTTTTAAACTAAAAGTGACTTATTCACAAATTGTTCCTTTAAAATGCTATACGATATGTTGAGGCATAATAGGAAATCCGTAAATAGATTTCAATGAGAAAATCATAATAAAACTTATAGTTTTCTAAGAGTAAGAGTGATTTATTCACCAATCGTCCTTATGACAGTTATATAAAATGCTGCTCAGATTGTGATGAACCTTCAGATTATGCTTAAGCATAATAAAAAATCCATAAATACACATTTTGGTGGAAAACTCGTAATATGATATACAGTTTTTAAACTAAAAGTGACTTATTCACAAATTGTTCCTTTAAAATGCTATACAAGTATGATATGTTGAGGCATAATAGGAAATCCGTAAATAGATTTCAATGAGAAAATCATAATAAAACTTATAGTTTTCTAAGAGTAAGAGTGATATATTCACCAATCGTACATATGGGAGTGATATAACATACTGCTCAGATTGTGATGAACCTTCAGATTATGCTTAAGCATAATAAAAAATCCACAAATACACCTTTTTGTGGAAAACTCTTCATATGATATACGGTTTTTAAACTATATGTGACTTATTCACAAAATGTTCCTTTGAATGCTATACGATATGTTGAGGCATAATAGGAAATCCGTAAATAGATTTCAATGAGAAAATCATAATAAAACATATAGTTTTCTAAGACTAAGAGTGATTTATTCACCAATCGTACTTATGACAGTTATATAACATACTGCTCATATTGTGATGAACCTTCAGATTATTCTTAGGCATAATAAAAAATGCATAAATACACATTTTGGTGGAAAACTCGTAATATGATATACAGTTTTTAAACTAAAAGTGACTTATTCACAAATTGTTCCTTTAAAATGCTATACAAGTATGATATGTTGAGGCATAATAGGAAATCCGTAAATAGATTTCAATGAGAAAATCATAATAAAACTTATAGTTTTCTAAGAGTAAGAGTGATTTATTCACCAGTCGTCCTTATGACAGTTATATAAAATGCTGCTCAGATTGTGATCAACCTTCAGATAATGCTGAGGCATAATAAAAAATCCATAAATACACATTTTGGTGGAAAACTCGTCATATGATATAAAGTTTTTAAACTAAAAGTGACTTATTCACAAATTGTTCCTTTGAATGTTATACGATATAGTACTCCGAATTTGAGGGCATTTCAGATTATGTTAAGGCATAATGTGAAATCCGTAAATAGATTTCATTGAGAAAATCATAATAAAACATATAATTTTCTAAGAGTAAGAGTGATTTATTCACCAATCGTCCTTATGACAGTTATATAAAATGCTGCTCAGATTGTGATGAACCTTCAGATTATGCTTAAGCATAATAAAAAATCCACAAATACACCTTTTTGTGGAAAACTCTTCATATGATATACAGTTTTTAAACGGAAAGTGACTTATTCACAAATTGTTGCGTTGAATGCTATATGATATGTTGAGGCATAATAAGAAATCTGTAATAGATTTCAATGAGAAAATCATAATAAACCATATAGTTTTCTAAGAGTAAGAGTGATTTATTCACCAATCGTACTTATGACAGTTATATAACATGCTGCTCATATTGTGATGAACCTTCAGATAATGCTGAGGCATAATAAAATATCCATAAATACACATTTTGGTGGAAAACCCGTAATATGATATACAGTTTTTAAACTAAAAGTGACTTATTCACAAATTGTTCCGTTGAATGCTATACTAGTATGATATGTTGAGGCATAATAGGAAATCCGTAAATAGATTTCAATGAGAAAATCATAATAAAACATATAGTTATCTAAGAGTAAGAGTGATTTATTCACCAATCATACTTATGACAGTTATATAACATGCTGCTCATATTGTGATGAACCATCAGATTATTCTTAGGCATAATAAAAAATCCATAAATACACAATTTGGTGGAAATCTCTTCATATGATATACGGTTTTTAAACTATATGTGACTTATTCACAAACTGTTCCTTTGAATGCTATACGATATGTTGAGGCATAATAAGAGATCCGTAAATAGATTTCAATGAGAAAATCATAATAAAACATATAGTTATCTAAGAGTAAGAGTGATTTATTCACCAATCATACTTATGACAGTTATATAACATGCTGCTCAGATTGTGATGAACCTTCAGATAATGCTGAGGCATAATAAAATATCCATAAATACACATTTTGGTGGAAAACTCGTCATATGATATAAAGTTTTTAAACGAAAAGTGACTTATTCACAAATTGTTCCTTTAAAATGCTATACGATATGTTGAGGCATAATAAGAGATCCGTAAATAGATTTCAATGAGAAAATTATAATAAACCATATAGTATTCTAAGAGTAAGAGTGATTTATTCACCAATCATACTTATGACAGTTATATAACATGCTGCTCAGATTGTGATGAACCTTCAGATAATGCTGAGGCATAATAAAATATCCATAAATACACATTTTGGTGGAAAACTCGTCATATGATATAAAGTTTTTAAACGAAAAGTGACTTATTCACAAATTGTTCCTTTGAATGCTATACGATATAGTGCTCCGAATTTGAGGCCATTTCAGATTATGTTAAGGCATAATGTGAAATCCGTAAATAGATTTCAATGAGGAAATCATAATAAACCATATAGTTTTCTAAGAGTAAGAGTGATTTATTCACCAATCGTCCTTATGACAGTTATATAAAATGCTGATCAGATTGTGATGAACCTTCAGATTATGCTTAAGCATAATAAAAAATCCACAAATACACATTTTGGTGGAAAACTCGTAATATGATATAAAGTTTTTAAACTAAAAGTGACTTATTCACAAAATGTTCCTTTGAATGCTATACGATATGTTGAGGCATAATAGGAAATCCGTAAATAGATGTCAATGAGAAAATCATAATAAAACATATAGTTTTCTAAGACTAAGAGTGATTTATTCACCAATCGTACTTATGACAGTTATATAACATACTGCTCATATTGTGATGAACCTTCAGATTATTCTTAGGCATAATAAAAAATGCATAAATACACATTTTGGTGGAAAACTCGTAATATGATATACAGTTTTTAAACTAAAAGTGACTTATTCACAAATTGTTCCTTTGAATGCTATATGATATGTTGAGGCATAATAAGAAATCCGTAAATAGATTTCAATGAGAAAATAATAATAAAATGTATAGTTTTCTAAGAGTAAGAGTGATTTATTCACCAGTCGTACTTATGGGAGTGATATAACATACTGCTCAGATTGTGATCAACCTTCAGATAATGCTGAGGCATAATAAAAAATTCATAAATACACATTTTGGTGGAAAACTCGTCATATGATATAAAGTTTTTAAACTAAAAGTGACTTATTCACAAATTGTTCCTTTGAATGTTATACGATATAGTACTCCGAATTTGAGGGCATTTCAGATTATGTTAAGGCATAATGTGAAATCCGTAAATAGATTTCATTGAGAAAATCATAATAAAACATATAATTTTCTAAGAGTAAGAGTGATTTATTCACCAATCATACTTATGACAGTTATATAACATACTGCTCATATTGTGATGAACCTTCAGATAATGCTGAGGCATAATAAAATATCCATAAATACACATTTTGGTGGAAAACCCGTAATATGATATACAGTTTTTAAACTAAAAGTGACTTATTCACAAATTGTTCCTTTGAATGCTATATGATATGTTGAGGCATAATAAGAAATCTGTAATAGATTTCAATGAGAAAATCATAATAAACCATATAGTTTTCTAAGAGTAAGAGTGATTTATTCACCAATCGTACTTATGACAGTGATATAACATACTGCTCATATTGTGATGAACCTTCAGATTATTCTTAGGCATAATAAAAAATCCATAAATACACATTTTGGTGGAAAACTCGTCATATGATATAAAGTTTTTAAACGAAAAGTGACTTATTCACAAAATGTTCCTTTAAAATGCTATACGATATGTTGAGGCATAATAAGAAATCCGTAAATAGATTTCAATGAGGAAATCATAATAAAACATATAGTTATCTAAGACTAAGAGTGATTTATTCACCAATCATACTTATGACAGTTATATAACATGCTGCTCATATTGTGATGAACCTTCAGATTATTCTTAGGCATAATAAAAAATCCATAAATACACATTTTGGTGGAAAACTCGTCATATGATATAAAGTTTTAAAACTAAAAGTGACTTATTCACAAATTGTTCCTTTGAATGTTATACGATATAGTACTCCGAATTTGAGGGCATTTCAGATTATGTTAAGGCATAATGTGAAATCCGTAAATAGATTTCATTGAGAAAATCATAATAAAACATATAATTTTCTAAGAGTAAGAGTGATTTATTCACCAATCGTCCTTATGACAGTTATATAAAATGCTGCTCAGATTGTGATGAACCTTCAGATTATGCTTAAGCATAATAAAAAATCCACAAATACACATTTTGGTGGAAAACTCGTAATATGCTATACGGCTTTTAAACTAAAAGTGACTTATTCACAAATTGTTCCGTTGAATTCTATATGATATGTTGAGGCATAATAAGAAATCTGTAATAGATTTCAATGAGAAAATCATAATAAACCATATAGTTTTCTAAGAGTAAGAGTGATTTATTCACCAATCATACTTATGACAGTTATATAACATACTGCTCATATTGTGATGAACCTTCAGATAATGCTGAGGCATAATAAAATATCCATAAATACACATTTTGGTGGAAAACCCGTAATATGATATACAGTTTTTAAACTAAAAGTGACTTATTCACAAATTGTTCCGTTGAATGCTATACTAGTATGATATGTTGAGGCATAATAGGAAATCCGTAAATAGATTTCAATGAGAAAATCATAATAAAACATATAGTTATCTAAGAGTAAGAGTGATTTATTCACCAATCATACTTATGACAGTTATATAACATGCTGCTCATATTGTGATGAACCATCAGATTATTCTTAGGCATAATAAAAAATCCATAAATACACAATTTGGTGGAAATCTCTTCATATGATATACGGTTTTTAAACTATATGTGACTTATTCACAAACTGTTCCTTTGAATGCTATACGATATGTTAAGGCATAATGTGAAATCCGTAAATAGATTTCATTGAGAAAATCATAATAAAACATATAATTTTCTAAGAGTAAGAGTGATTTATTCACCAATCGTCCTTATGACAGTTATATAAAATGCTGCTCAGATTGTGATGAACCTTCAGATTATGCTTAAGCATAATAAAAAATCCACAAATACACATTTTGGTGGAAAACTCGTAATATGCTATACGGCTTTTAAACTAAAAGTGACTTATTCACAAATTGTTCCGTTGAATTCTATATGATATGTTGAGGCATAATAAGAAATCTGTAATAGATTTCAATGAGAAAATCATAATAAACCATATAGTTTTCTAAGAGTAAGAGTGATTTATTCACCAATCATACTTATGACAGTTATATAACATACTGCTCATATTGTGATGAACCTTCAGATAATGCTGAGGCATAATAAAATATCCATAAATACACATTTTGGTGGAAAACTCGTCATATGATATAAAGTTTTTAAACGAAAAGTGACTTATTCACAAAATGTTCCTTTAAAATGCTATACGTTATGTTGAGGCATAATAAGAAATCCCTAAATAGATTTCAATGAGGAAATCATAATAAAACATATAGTTATCTAAGAGTAAGAGTGATTTATTCACCAATCATACTTATGACAGTTATATAACATGATGCTCAGATTGTCATGAACCTTCAGATTATGCTTAAGCATAATAAAAAATCCACAAATACACATTTTGGTGGAAAACTCGTAATATGATATACAGTTTTTAAACTAAAAGTGACTTATTCACAAATTGTTCCTTTAAAATGCTATACGATATGTTGAGGCATAATAGGAAATCCGTAAATAGATTTCAATGAGAAAATCATAATAAAACTTATAGTTTTCTAAGAGTAAGAGTGATTTATTCACCAATCATACTTATGACAGTTATATGACATACTGCTCATATTGTGATGAACCTTCAGATAATGCTGAGGCATAATAAAATATCCATAAATACACATTTTGGTGGAAAACCCGTAATATGATATACAGTTTTTAAACTAAAAGTGACTTATTCACAAAATGTTCCTTTGAATGCTATACGATATATTGAGGCATAATAGGAAATCCGTAAATAGATTTCAATGAGAAAATCATAATAAAACTTATAGTTTTCTAAGAGTAAGAGTGATTTATTCACCAATCATACTTATGACAGTTATATAACATGCTGCTCATATTGTGATGAACCATCAGATTATTCTTAGGCATAATAAAAAATCCATAAATACACAATTTGGTGGAAATCTCTTCATATGATATACGGTTTTTAAACTATATGTGACTTATTCACAAACTGTTCCTTTGAATGCTATACGATATGTTAAGGCATAATGTGAAATCCGTAAATAGATTTCATTGAGAAAATTATAATAAACCATATAGTATTCTTAGAGTAAGAGTGATTTATTCACCAATCATACTTATGACAGTTATATAACATGCTGCTCAGATTGTGATGAACCTTCAGATAATGCTGAGGCATAATAAAATATCCATAAATACACATTTTGGTGGAAAACTCGTCATATGATATAAAGTTTTTAAACGAAAAGTGACTTATTCACAAAATGTTCCTTTAAAATGCTATACGATATGTTGAGGCATAATAAGAAATCCGTAAATAGATTTCAATGAGGAAATCATAATAAAACATATAGTTATCTAAGACTAAGAGTGATTTATTCACCAATCATACTTATGACAGTTATATAACATGCTGCTCATATTGTGATGAACCTTCAGATTATTCTTAGGCATAATAAAAAATCCATAAATACACATTTTGGTGGAAAACTCGTCATATGATATAAAGTTTTAAAACTAAAAGTGACTTATTCACAAATTGTTCCTTTGAATGTTATACGATATAGTACTCCGAATTTGAGGGCATTTCAGATTATGTTAAGGCATAATGTGAAATCCGTAAATAGATTTCATTGAGAAAATCATAATAAAACATATAATTTTCTAAGAGTAAGAGTGATTTATTCACCAATCGTCCTTATGACAGTTATATAAAATGCTGCTCAGATTGTGATGAACCTTCAGATTATGCTTAAGCATAATAAAAAATCCACAAATACACATTTTGGTGGAAAACTCGTAATATGCTATACGGCTTTTAAACTAAAAGTGACTTATTCACAAATTGTTCCGTTGAATTCTATATGATATGTTGAGGCATAATAAGAAATCTGTAATAGATTTCAATGAGAAAATCATAATAAACCATATAGTTTTCTAAGAGTAAGAGTGATTTATTCACCAATCATACTTATGACAGTTATATAACATACTGCTCATATTGTGATGAACCTTCAGATAATGCTGAGGCATAATAAAATATCCATAAATACACATTTTGGTGGAAAACCCGTAATATGATATACAGTTTTTAAACTAAAAGTGACTTATTCACAAATTGTTCCGTTGAATGCTATACTAGTATGATATGTTGAGGCATAATAGGAAATCCGTAAATAGATTTCAATGAGAAAATCATAATAAAACATATAGTTATCTAAGAGTAAGAGTGATTTATTCAACAATCGTCCTTATGACAGTTATATAACATGCTGCTCATATTGTGATGAACCATCAGATTATTCTTAGGCATAATAAAAAATCCATAAATACACAATTTGGTGGAAATCTCTTCATATGATATACGGTTTTTAAACTATATGTGACTTATTCACAAACTGTTCCTTTGAATGCTATACGATATGTTAAGGCATAATGTGAAATCCGTAAATAGATTTCATTGAGAAAATCATAATAAAACATATAATTTTCTAAGAGTAAGAGTGATTTATTCACCAATCGTACTTATGACAGTTATATAAAATGCTGCTCAGATTGTGATGAACCTTCAGATTATGCTTAAGCATAATAAAAAATCCACAAATACACATTTTGGTGGAAAACTCGTAATATGCTATACGGCTTTTAAACTAAAAGTGACTTATTCACAAATTGTTCCGTTGAATTCTATATGATATGTTGAGGCATAATAAGAAATCTGTAATAGATTTCAATGAGAAAATCATAATAAACCATATAGTTTTCTAAGAGTAAGAGTGATTTATTCACCAATCATACTTATGACAGTTATATAACATACTGCTCATATTGTGATGAACCTTCAGATAATGCTGAGGCATAATAAAATATCCATAAATACACATTTTGGTGGAAAACCCGTAATATGATATACAGTTTTTAAACTAAAAGTGACTTATTCACAAATTGTTCCGTTGAATGCTATACTAGTATGATATGTTGAGGCATAATAGGAAATCCGTAAATAGATTTCAATGAGAAAATCATAATAAAACATATAGTTATCTAAGAGTAAGAGTGATTTATTCACCAATCATACTTATGACAGTTATATAACATGCTGCTCATATTGTGATGAACCATCAGATTATTCTTAGGCATAATAAAAAATCCATAAATACACAATTTGGTGGAAATCTCTTCATATGATATACGGTTTTTAAACTATATGTGACTTATTCACAAACTGTTCCTTTGAATGCTATACGATATGTTGAGGCATAATAAGAGATCCGTAAATAGATTTCAATGAGAAAATCATAATAAAACATATAGTTATCTAAGAGTAAGAGTGATTTATTCACCAATCATACTTATGACAGTTATATAACATGCTGCTCAGATTGTGATGAACCTTCAGATAATGCTGAGGCATAATAAAATATCCATAAATACACATTTTGGTGGAAAACTCGTCATATGATATAAAGTTTTTAAACGAAAAGTGACTTATTCACAAATTGTTCCTTTAAAATGCTATACGATATGTTGAGGCATAATAAGAGATCCGTAAATAGATTTCAATGAGAAAATTATAATAAACCATATAGTATTCTTAGAGTAAGAGTGATTTATTCACCAATCATACTTATGACAGTTATATAACATGCTGCTCAGATTGTGATGAACCTTCAGATAATGCTGAGGCATAATAAAATATCCATAAATACACATTTTGGTGGAAAACTCGTCATATGATATAAAGTTTTTAAACGAAAAGTGACTTATTCACAAAATGTTCCTTTAAAATGCTATACGATATGTTGAGGCATAATAAGAAATCCCTAAATAGATTTCAATGAGGAAATCATAATAAAACATATAGTTATCTAAGAGTAAGAGTGATTTATTCACCAATCATACTTATGACAGTTATATAACATGATGCTCAGATTGTCATGAACCTTCAGATTATGCTTAAGCATAATAAAAAATCCACAAATACACATTTTGGTGGAAAACTCGTAATATGATATACAGTTTTTAAACTAAAAGTGACTTATTCACAAATTGTTCCTTTAAAATGCTATACGATATGTTGAGGCATAATAGGAAATCCGTAAATAGATTTCAATGAGAAAATCATAATAAAACTTATAGTTTTCTAAGAGTAAGAGTGATTTATTCACCAATCATACTTATGACAGTTATATGACATACTGCTCATATTGTGATGAACCTTCAGATAATGCTGAGGCATAATAAAATATCCATAAATACACATTTTGGTGGAAAACCCGTAATATGATATACAGTTTTTAAACTAAAAGTGACTTATTCACAAAATGTTCCTTTGAATGCTATACGATATGTTGAGGCATAATAGGAAATCCGTAAATAGATTTCAATGAGAAAATCATAATAAAACTTATAGTTTTCTAAGAGTAAGAGTGATTTATTCACCAATCATACTTATGACAGTTATATGACATACTGCTCATATTGTGATGAACCTTCAGATAATGCTGAGGCATAATAAAATATCCATAAATACACATTTTGGTGGAAAACTCGTAATATGATATACAGTTTTTAAACTAAAAGTGACTTATTCACAAATTGTTCCTTTAAAATGCTATACGATATGTTGAGGCATAATAAGAGATCCGTAAATAGATTTCAATGAGAAAATCATAATAAACCATATAGTTTTCTAAGAGTAAGAGTGATTTATTCACCAATCGTACTTATGACAGTGATATAACATGCTGCTCATATTGTGATGAACCATCAGATTATTCTTAGGCATAATAAAAAATCCATAAATACACAATTTGGTGGAAATCTCTTCATATGATATACGGTTTTTAAACTATATGTGACTTATTCACAAAATGTTCCTTTGAATGCTATACGATATGTTGAGGCATAATAAGAGATCCGTAAATAGATTTCAATGAGAAGAGTAAGAGTGATTTATTCACCAATCGTACTTATGACAGTGATATAACATACTGCTCATATTGTGATGAACCTTCAGATTATTCTTAGGCATAATAAAAAATCCATAAATACACATTTTGGTGGAAAACTCGTAATATGATATACAGTTTTTAAACTAAAAGAGACTTATTCACAAATTGTTCCTTTAATATGCTATACGATATGTTGAGGGATAATAAGAGATCCGTAAATAGATTTCAATGAGAAAATCATAATAAACCATATAGTTTTCTAAGAGTAAGAGTGGTCTATTCAGCAATCATACTTATGGCAGTTATATAACATGCTGCTCAGATTGTGATGAACCTTCAGATAATGCTGAGGCATAATAAAATATCCATAAATACACATTTTGGTGGAAAACTCGTAATATGATATACAGTTTTTAAACTAAAAGAGACTTATTCACAAATTGTTCCTTTAATATGCTATACGATATGTTGAGGCATAATAAGAGATCCGTAAATAGATTTCAATGAGAAAATCATAATAAACCATATAGTTTTCTAAGAGTAAGAGTGGTCTATTCAGCAATCATACTTATGGCAGTTATATAACATGCTGCTCAGATTGTGATGAACCTTCAGATAATGCTGAGGCATAATAAAATATCCATAAATACACATTTTGGTGGAAAACTCGTCATATGATATACAGTTTTTAAACGAAAAGTGACTTATTCACAAATTGTTCCTTTAAAATGCTATACGATATGTTGAGGCATAATAAGAGATCCGTAAATAGATTTCAATGAGAAAATCATAATAAACCATATAGTTTTCTAAGAGTAAGAGTGGTCTATTCAGCAATCATACTTATGGCAGTTATATAACATGCTGCTCAGATTGTGATGAACCTTCAGATAATGCTGAGGCATAATAAAATATCCATAAATACACATTTTGGTGGAAAACTCGTCATATGATATACAGTTTTTAAACTAAAAGTGACTTATTCACAAATTGTTCCTTTGAATACTATACAATATAGTGCTCCGAATTTGAGCCCATTTCAGATTATGTTAAGGCATAATGTGAAATCCGTAAATAGATTTCAATGAGGAAATCATAATAAACCATATAGTTTTCTAAGACTAAGAGTGATTTATTCACCAATCGTCCTTATGACAGTTATATAAAATGCTGCTCAGATTGTGATGAACCTTCAGATTATGCTTAAGCATAATAAACAAGTAAAAAAGCTAAAGTCGGGTGTCCCGACTTTGAAATACTCTGTACATATGTTTACAATAATTATAGAAAATAAAAAAAATTAAGAAAATAAAAAAAAAAATTTGATCGATTTTACCTCTCTCGGTATTCGAACTCACGTAAAGGGTGTATAATTGCACATTTACATAGCAATTGCGTCTGTGTGAGTGTATGTATGCCTATGCGCATCTATTCGTGTCTGTGTAAGCATTTTCGCAGTCAACCAAACAGCGCTTGAGCAGCGCTGCAGCAGCGCTGCATCAGCAAATATATTTATGGCTATAACTTCTTGTTAAATCGGTCTATCATAATGAAATTTGGCATACGGAGACATAATAACCAACTGGGGGTATTTCCAAAATTTTAGTTCTAAATTCCAAGAGTTACGGGAGTTACGATTTGTGGTGTAGAGGGGGGAGGGAGGGGAATTCCAAAATATACATTTTCTGCGTATTCACATAAGGCATCTGGGACTAAAATTTGGTGTTCCTAGGTCTTATAGTCTCCGAGATATAGGCGATTATACGAATGGAAAAACGGGAAAACCCCCATAGGGGGGAAGTGGGGGGGAAAATCAAAAAAAAAAAACAAACTCGTATAGAATACACACATAACGCATCTTCGTGCAAAATTTGGTGTCTCTATCTCTTATAGTCTCTGAGATCTAGGTGTTCATACGGACGGACAGACGGACAGATGGACAGACGGACAGATGGACAGACGGACAGACAGACAGACAGGGCTAGATCGACTCGTCTCGTCATGCTGATCAAGAATTTATATACTTTGTGGGGTCTGCCACGCCTCCTTCTGCCTGTTACATTTTTCAGCTCCCGCAAACCTAATATACTCTTGTACATTTCATGTACAGAGTATAAAAATCCACAAATACACATTTTGGTGGAAAACTCGTAATATGATATACAGTTTTTAAACTAAAAGTGACTTATTCACAAATTGTTCCTTTAAAATGCTATACTATATGTTGAGGCATAATGTGAAATCCGTAAATAGATTTCAATGAGAAAATCATAATAAAACATATAGTTTTCTAAGAGTAAGAGTGATTTATTCACCAATCATACTTATGACAGTTATATAACATGCTGCTCAGATTGTGATGAACCTTCAGATAATGCTGAGGCATAATAAAATATCCATAAATACACATTTTGGTGGAAAACTCGTCATATGATATAAAGTTTTTAAACGAAAAGTGACTTATTCACAAATTGTTCCTTTAAAATGCTATACGATATGTTGAGGCATAATAAGAGATCCGTAAATAGATTTCAATGAGAAAATTATAATAAACCATATAGTTTTCTAAGAGTAAGAGTGATTTATTCACCAATCATACTTATGACAGTTATTTAAAATGCTGCTCAGATTGTGATGAACCTTCAGATAATGCTGAGGCATAATAAAATATCCATAAATACACATTTTGGTGGAAAACTCGTCATATGATATAAAGTTTTTAAACGAAAAGTGACTTATTCACAAATTGTTCCTTTAAAATGATATACGATATGTTGAGGCATAATAAGAGATCCGTAAATAGATTTCAATGAGAAAATTATAATAAACCATATAGTATTCTAAGAGTAAGAGTGATTTATTCACCAATCATACTTATGACAGTTATATAACATGCTGCTCAGATTGTGATGAACCTTCAGATTATTCTTAGGCATAATAATAAATCCATAAATGCACAAATGCGTAAATAGATTTCAATGAAAAAATCATAATAAACCATATAGTTTTCTAAGACTAAGAGTGATTTATTCACCAATCGTCCTTATGACAGTTATATAACATGCTGCTCATATTGTGATGAACCTTCAGATTATTCTTAGGCATAATAATAAATCCATAAATGCACAAATGCGTAAATAGATTTCAATGAAAAATCATAATAAACCATATAGTTTTCTAAGAGTAAGAGTGATTTATTTACCAATCGTACTTATGGCAGTGATATAACATACTGCTCAGATTGTGATAAACCTTCAGATTATGCTTAAGCATAATAAAAAATCCATAAATACACATTTTGGTGGAAAACTCGTAATATGATATACAGTTTTTTAACTAAAAGTGACTTATTCACAAATTGTTCCTTTAAAATGCTATGCGATATGTTGAGGCATAATAAGAGATCCGTAAATAGATTTTAATGAGAAAATAGTGATTTATTCACCAATCGTACTTATGGCAGTGATATAACATACTGCTCAGATTGTGATGAACCTTCAGATTATGCTTTGGCATAATAAACAAGAGAGAACGCTACAGTCGAGCAAGCCCGACAGTGTAATACCCTGTACCCAGGTAAACTTCCGTCACTGAGTTATATGCGCCCATAGCAGCAGCAAAAAGAGGAAGAAGAAGAGCGAACTTGTTGCTGCAGTTTGGGGGGGTTGTACTGGCGAGAATTTGTTTTGCTAATAACTTTATTTAGAATTGACCGAATTGAATAAAATTTTGAACAACAGTAGACAATTATGTATAAATTATGTGTGCAAAGTTTGGTTTAGGTAGCATTTGAAATGTGGACGCTATTGACGAAATTCTGTAGCGGGGGAAGGGGGGGAGAATTCCAAAAAATAAAATAAACTCGTCCTTTCTCGGACCTAGGAGAATCTGGATGCCAACTTTGGTTATTCTAGCTTTTATAGTTTCTGAGATCCTCGCGTTCATCCAGACGGACGGACAGACGGACAGACGGACGGACGGACATGTCTAGATCGATTTCTCTCGTCATGCTGATCAAGAATATATATACTTTATGGGGTCGGAGATGCTTCCTTCTGTATGTTACATACTTTGCACAAACCTAATATACCCTTTTTACCCTACGGGTACAGGGTATAAAAATCCATAAATGCACAGTATGGTGGAAAACTTATTCACAAATTGTTTATTTGAATGCTATACGATATGTTGAGGCATAATAAGAAATCCGTAAATAGATTTCAATGAGAAAATCATAATAAAACATATAGTTTTCTAAGAGTAAGAGTGATTTATTCACAAATCGTACTTATTGCAGTGATATAACATACTGCTCATATTGTGATGAACCTTCAGATTATTCTTAGGCATAATAATAAATCCATAAATGCACAAATGCGTAAATAGATTTCAATGAAAAAATCATAATAAACCATATAGTTTTCTAAGAGTAAGAGTGATTTATTCACCAATCGTACTTATGGCAGTGATATAACATACTGCTCAGATTGTGATGAACCTTCAGATTATGCTTAAGCATAATAAAAAATCCATAAATACACATTTTGGTGGAAAACTCGCCATATGATATACAGTTTTAAAACGAAAAGTGACTTATTCACAAATTGTTCCTTTGAATGCTATACGATATAGTGCTCCGAATTTGAGGCCATTTCAGATTATGTTAAGGCATAATATGAAATCCGTAAATAGATTTCAATGATAAAATCATAGTAAACCATATTGTAAAGGCATTTCACTTAGTTTTAAGATAACTTAAGAGAAAAATAATGAAATTAACGCACTAGCCCTAAGAGAAAATTGTCATACACTGCAGCTGTCTACGAACAGCATGATTGCAAGCCGCTCTTTTGTTCGTGCTTACGGCGGCCGTTTGTCTGTAGCGTCGCGATAATTAAAGCACTTGTAATATTGAAGTCGAGCTGTGCGAGTGTGTTACTTTTCTTAGCCCAATAAATCGCGCATAGAAAGACACCAGTCTTTCTTGATTCAAACGTTTTGTGAACCATTTTGCTTTTGCCATACCGGCAAGTTACCGGCTTAAAGCCGTACATTTTGGCGCCCCCGGGTGGACTACTGGAGTCTACTCCCTCGTTGGACCTCACATCGGCTTTCGACTTGCGATTACCGTCGTCCTACTGGTATCTTCGATTTGCGCGAGATTATTGGCGGTACTTTCCTGGAAAATTGGACATTTGGCATACACTCCCAATCGATGAATTGCCACAATTTTCAGGGAAGTTTACATCAGGTAACGAGTGCGAAGAATAAATTGCGGCCACAATCGTCGACTTGCGTGTATATTTAAACGCCAAGTTTGTACATACACACATACATACATACAAGTGCAATATATGTACACATATAAATTTGTGTACTTCACAAACTAACTTATAAGCACAAATTTATATGCAAATACTCATTTGTAAATTTAGCAAATAGTGGACCGTGATTTATTTGGCAGTCGGCATCTTACTTAAAGAAATATAGTTACTAAAGCATAGCTATTGGAGCTTTATAAAATAAATAAAGTGAAAAAACATACATACATATATTCGCGTAGACAATTGCAGGCGAGACTGCGTTTGAGTGCACTGATTTAGGCAGTTTTGGTTTGCCTTTCCGTTCTGCTAATTTGTTCGTTTCGATATTGTTGTTGTGCTGCTGTCACACTGCAGCAGCGTTGGCTCGTCCGCATATCGCTGATTCTCTCCCGCTCTCTTTGCTACGGTGCCCATATCGTTGTTGCACTACTGGCTCGCTGCTATCGTGTAGCTTACATTCGTCGTCGACTGCGCTGTCGGCGTTGGTAGAGATCAGCTGGACAGTTCGCTGTTTTGGTAACTCAAGCGTTTGGTACGCTATTTGTTTGTGCGCGCCAGCTGCAGTGTACACATAAACAACAACATAAACACTTTCGTTTAGCAGAACAGCAAAGGCTAGCAATATAGTACCACTGTACTACAATTGAAATACTTTCTTACAGCCTTTTGCATACCTTTTATTTTTAAATATGCCTGGCAAAAGAAGCAAGCAAAACCGAAGCAGGGCATTAGATGACTCTGTCTCAAATAAATTTGACTGCTTGCTTCAGTCACATGTTCGCGATATCGAACGAATAAAAAGTTCTATTCAGACCACTTCTGGTAGTATCGAGCCTTTTGAAGTTGAGTGCCGATTGGAAATTTTGTCCCGGTACATTGATAAAGCCTTTGACCTACAGGAAGAATTAGATAGAATTGATCCGGCCTTAGTCCCAAGGGCAGATTTGGAGTTTCTCTGCGTCTCAACTAAGGCGCTTTTGATGAGCAAAGGCGGACGGCCAAAGCCTCATAGGGACAGCGTAATGAATTCCACAATATTTTGATCCTCGCATAGCAAACAGTTGCCTTCAATGAAGTTGCCACGGTTTGGTGGTAGCTATTCGGATTATAACAATTTCATTGGGCTGTTTGAAAATTTAGTGGATAGTGACGCATCACTTTTAAATATTGAAAAGTTTAACCATTTGCTGTCATGCTTAGAGAAAGAAGCACTAGGAACGGTCAAGGCTTATCAAGTTACCGAGGAAAATTATCCAAAGGCACTGGCAGCTTTGAAGCGCGTTTACGATAACAGCTGTGTTATCGTATTTGATAGCATTGCCAAACTATTTGAGCTTCCGAAAATGCAAGGCTCGTCTGCTAGTTCTTTGCGTTCGTTGATTGATAACGTACGCGCTAGCTACGAGTCACTGCTCTCCTTAGGCAATGACAAACAAATTTCTAACGTCATGTTCATACACTTGGTCATGAGTAAAGTTGATCCCAATACTCGTTCAAAGTGGGAAGAGAGCCTCGACTATAGCAAACTTCCGTCTTGGGAATATTGCGAGGCATCTCTCAACAGACGCTACCAGCACTTATCTGTTGAGGAATCATCTTCTGGTCGCTCCCGGACTGAAAAACAAAATTTTGATGCGTCAAAGAAAGGTGGCAAAATAGCCTGGCAGTTGCACAAGCCAGTCCGTCACCGAGTCCGAAGTGTTTGTTCTGTCAAGCGATTGACCATTTTATACATTCTGTAACGTTGTTACTCTGCCGCGGGTATGCTCGCCGGCCAGAGTATGCTGAAATAAATTAGGCACCCCAAAGTGCCGAGGTGTCCACCAAATAAAAGAGGGCGGTATGCCCAAACTTCTCCACGTGTTTCTTTAATTGTAAAACAACATACAGAGCGCTTCAATGCGCGTTGGGCCTGAGCCAGAAGAGAACTAACTTAAACCGAACTTAAAATTACTCGCCTTCATGGCTTACTATTCTTACAATTACTTATTAATTTACAACTACTTGGCTTCGTAATGACGCACAACGATTTAAGTTCGTGAAAATGTGCCCTTTGTGCATAAACTGCCTAAGGAAAGGTCACACAACAAAGGCATGCAAATCGACTACATGCAGAGTGTGTTCGAAACCACATCACACACTTTTGCATAATTATTCTGTCGACTCAGCGCAAGCTGCAACTGCCAGCCAATCATTTGTGGCGCAAGCTGAAACGCCAGTCCAAGCTTCGGCTGTTAATCACGCCACGAGCGTTTCTGACCAAGTCATACTGGCTACGGCAGTGGTCCGTGTAATGGATCAATCGGGCTCCTACCACTTTTCCAGGGCTTTACTCGACTCAGGGTCCCAAATTAATTTCATGACAGAGGAGCTAGCCAAAACTTTGCAGCTTAAAAAGGAGCGCAAAGATATTAATTTGCTTGGCATTGGTAAACGCAAGTCTGCAGTGCGTCACATTGTGCAGACGTCAATTGCGTCTCGTAGTAGCAATTTTGATTTGATGACTGAGTTCGGTGTACTGAGCACTATTTCGTCATACCAGCCTGAAAAGGTAATTGTCAACGTTGACGTGCCAAAAGATCTCATTTGCTCTTTGTTCACTCATTAGTTTGAATCAAAGTGATACGCTTGATAATGAACAAAGTTCCTTAGATGCATTAGTTCGCAAGTTCTGGGAGTTGGAAGAAGTTCCAAATTTGTCTGAATCACATCTATATACTCCAGAACAAAGGCTTTGCGAGAAGTCATTTGTGAACTCGATCACTCGTTTGCCCTCGGGCCGTCTTAGTGTATCGTTGCCGTTTAAGTTCAGTCCGCAGTCACTTGGCAGCTCCTATGAAACAGCTAAAAGGCGCTTTCTAGCCTTAGAAAGGAGATTGTCCAAGCAGCCAGACGTACATGCCATGTACATAAGGTTCATGACTTAATACATATCTTTGGGACATATGAACGCAATCGACAACACGGTCCCGAGAGAGCCGCACTATTTTATTCCGTATCAGTGCGTGCTAAGACCGCAAAGCACCTCAACAAAGTTGCGAGTTGTATTCGACGCGTCGAGAAAGACGTCGTCCCAAGTGTCGTTAAATGACATACTCATCGTTGGACCGACTATCCAGCCATGTTTATATTCAACTTTGTTGAGGTTCCGACTTCGACCATTTGCTTTGTCCGCTGACATTGCCAAAATGTATCGGCAGGTCGAAGTCATGGAAGCACAACGCAACTTCCAATTGATTATTTGGAGAACAGATACCACAGAGCCACTTAAAGTATACCGTCTAAATACGGTAACATATGGTACTGCTTCGGCACCATTTTTGGCTATTCGATGCCTTAAATACTTAAGTGAGCTGCACGCAGGTTCGCATCCATTGGCTTCTAAATCTCTGGCCAGCGATTTTTATGTGGATGACCTGCTGTCTGGTGCAGAAACTGTGGAGGAGTTGCAGTTGCTATATACTGAACTAAACTCAGTTTTAAAGCCATTTGGATTTATGCTCACCAAATGGTCATCAAATTGCGAACAGTTTCAGATTCAGCCTGCTGACGACCGTTTCGTTCATTTCGAAACTATACGACCCACTTGGTCTGCTGTGCCCAATAATTACGCGAGCAAAAATTTTAATGCAGGAGCTTTGGCTTCAAAAATTTTCTTGGGACGACAAAATTCCCAGTTATCTATTAAAAGACTTAAATTCTATTACTATTCTTTTGATGCACTGGAGTCGATTCGCATACCCCGATACGTCAGCGTCTCCAAAAATAAAAAATGCCAAATCCATGGCTTTGCTGACGCCTCAACGAGAGTCGTTTTTTGGTCCGATTCGGAAGTAGTTTTGTATTGGCTGCAAACGCACCCGGCAAATAGAGTTGCAAATATTCAAGAGCTTACGTCTGATGCATTTTGGCGTCATGTTCCGACAGCAGATAACCCAGCAGAAATGGCTTCACGTGGCTGCACCACGGCCGAATTGACTGATTCGCACTGGTTTAAGGGTCCACGATTCTTAAAACTAGATTGTTCCCTTTGGCCTCGTAATTCTCATATCGAGCTGACCAAAGAGCAGTCAACGCTGGAGAAGCGGAAGAACGCGAAGGCTCTCATCGTGGCCGATGAGTGCTCAAATCCCTTTCTGGATCTTATTGAAAATTCGTCGTCGTATCTTAAGATTCTCCGCATTATATGCTATGTATTCCGGTTCATCAACGGAAAAACGAATACAAACTCGTCACTTGTGCCAACAGCAGCTGAATTAGAGTTCGCATTTTTGGCAGTTGTCCACATAGTAAAAAACACAGTGTGTGCCCCGGTCAAGATGTATGTCGCGGTTTTTGTATGTTTTGCCTCCAAAGCTGTGCACATTGATGTTGTGACAGACCTGACTGCTAACTCGTTTATAATGTGTCTGTCTAGGTTTGTCGGCCGCCGTGGACCTGTCAAGCGGATATATTCGGACAATGCCACCAATTTCGTGGGTGCTGCACGCATTTTGGAGGACCTCCGCAACAGCTTCAACACCAGCAACGATGCCATTGCCACATTTGCCGCCACAAAGGGAATAGCGTTCCAGTTCATCCCGCCCCGCGCGCCACATTTCGGCGGCCTATGGGAGGCGGCCGTAAAGTCCGCCAAGACGTTGCTACTAAAGGCCATTGGAAGCGCAACGCTGCGGCAGGACGAGCTGGTAACCGTGCTGGTGGAAGTGGAGGCAATCCTCAACTCGCGACCGATCGTGGCAGACAGCACCAGCCCAAACGACGGAGAGGCCGTCACTCCAGCGCATCTACTCGTCGGAGAAACGCTGGTAGCGCTGTCTACAGGGTTAACGCAGCCCGTAACAGACGCCAAACTGACATACTTAAAACGCTGGCAGCTGATCTCAGGCATCAAGCAGCGGTTTTGGGCCGATTGGTCCAACGATTACCTGCTGAGCCTGCAGCAGCGCCAGAAGTGGTCAGTGGAGCGTCCAAATCTGGAGAAAGGAGTCGTCGCGCCGCCTCAGCAGTGGATGCTGGGAGTCGTCGAGGAGACGACAAAAGGCGCCGATGGCAAAGTGCGCGTGGTGACCGTCAGGACGAAGGCGGGGCTATTTAATAAAGCGATACACCGTCTTGCGCCATTGCCCACCGATGTTCTTTGAAGCACTTCGTGCCTTCAACGTGGCCGATGTAGAGGCATTTCACTTAGTTTTAAGATAACTTAAGAGAAAAATAATGAAATTAACGCACTAGCCCTAAGAGAAAATTGTCATACACTGCAGCTATCTACGAACAGCATAATTGCAAGCCGCTCTTTTGTTCGTGCTTACGGCTAGCGTCGCGATAATTAAAGCACTTGTAATATTGAAGTCGAGCTGTGCGAGTGTGTTACTTTTCTTAGCCCAATAAATCGCGCATAGAAAGACACCAGACTTTCTTGACTCAAACGTTTTGTGAAATATTTTGCTTTTGTCATACCGGCAAGTTACCGGCTTAAAGCCGTACATATATAGTTTTCTAAGACTAAGAGTGATTTATTCACCAATCGTCCTTATGACAGTTATATAACATGCTGCTCAGATTGTGATGAACCTTCAGATTATGCTTAAGCATAATAAAAAATCCATAAATACACATTTTGGTGGAAAACTCGTAATATGATATAAAGTTTTTAAACTAAAAGTGACTTATTCACAAATTGTTCCGTTGAATGCTATAAAAGTATGATATGTTGAGGCATAATAAGAAATCTGTAATAGATTTCAATGGGAAAATCATAATAAACCATATAGTTTTCTAAGAGTAAGAGTGATTTATTCACCAATCATACTTATGACAGTTATATAACATACTGCTCATATTGTGATGAACCTTCAGATTATTCTTAGGCATAATAAAAAATCCATAAATACACATTTTGGTGGAAAACTCGTCATATGATATATAGTTTTTAAGCTAAAAGTGACTTATTCACAAATTGTTCCTTTGAATGCTATACGATATAGTGCTCCGAATTTGAGGCCATTTCAGATTATGTTAAGGCATAATATGAAATCCGTAAATAGATTTCAATGAGAAAATCATAATAAATTATGACAGTTATATAACATGCTGCTCATATTGTGATGAACCTTCAGATTATGCTTAAGCATAATAAAAAATCCATAAATACACATTTTGGTGGAAAACTCGTCATATGATATACAATTTTTAAACTAAAAGTGACTTATTCACAAAATGTTCCTTTGAATGCTATATGATATGTTGAGGCATAATAAGAAATCCGTAAATAGATTTCAATGAGAAAATCATAATAAAACATATAGTTTTCTAAGAGTAAGAGTGATTTATTCACAAATCGTACTTATGGCACTCAGATTGTGATGAACCTTCAGATTATGCTTAGGCATAATAAAACATCTATAAATACACATTGTATAATCATAAGCTTGGCGGAATAATTGCAAATAAGCGAAAACGAAATTGTTCAATTTAAAAGAGGTTCACAAATGTTTATTTTGCATAGGTAGCGATCGCCGAGATTTACAAAGTTTATGCTGGTAGACGGAAAGCTAAGCTTCTCCGTACCAGATGCGATAACGAAAACGAACTTAACTTGCAGAGTTAGCGACAATAACTAGTACATATGTGGCGGCTGCGCAGCAGCCTATGCAAATTTATGGCAAGCAACAAAAGGAAACGTTAAGTGCTCAGCTTGCTATGCAAAGCAAGTGACAAGAAAACGACACTTTGTATTGAGTTATTTACGTTACTTATTAACTATGATGTGCTGCTGGTTTTGGCTGTTTTTGGCCGGATGACCAAACATACTCCCCCTGTTGAAGAACCAGGGTCTTCAACAACATCTTGTTTCGGCAGCGGCGTTCCAGTGGAAGTCCTCAATTCTGCAACTCTCGACACGCCATCTGCGCCGCTGATGAGGCTGACCACCCTTGCTAATGGCCATTTGAGGGGCGGCAAATTCTCGTCCTTGACCAGAACGACATCATCAACGGAGAGTCCAGGCCGAGACACTCGCCATTTTGAGCGCTGTTGAAGAAGCATCAAGTATTCTTCACGCCAGCGAGTCCTAAATATCTGCTGGTAGTACGTCACGCGCTGCCATCGATCCAGCCGATTGAAATTGAGCTTCGTCAGATCAGGCTCAACGTACGTTAACAGCGGAGCAGCACCAAGAAAATGAGCTGGAGTCAAGACATCGAGATCTGCTGGATGTTCTGAAAGGAATAACAATGGGCGAGAATTAATAATTGCCCCGATATGGCATACAAGCGTGCGCAGCTCATCAAATTCGAGCAGCGATAGTCCAACGGATCTGTAGAAATGATGCTTGGCAGTCTTTACAGCCGCTTCCCATAGACCACCAAAGTGAGGCGAGCGCGGCGGAATGAAACGCCAATCAATACAGTCAGCAAGGCAAAATTCTTGCACAGCCTGCAGGTGCTCGCTGGATTCAAAAAGACGCTTTAGCTCAGCCATCTCGTTCCGTGCGCCAACGAAATTTGTAGCGTTGTCAGACCAGATCCTCATAGGTCGACAGCGCGTCAAAATAAAGCGTTTAAGTGCATTTAAGAATGCTCCGGTGGTTAAATCCTTCACCAACTCCAAATGCACAGCTTTGGTGGCGAAGCAAATGAAAATGCAAATATAGGTATGTGAAGCATCAACTTGATCCTTTGGCAGATCAGCCATAACATGCTCCACAAGACGAGGCTTGGCTCGAAAACAAATGGTGCATTTGCTGACTACGCTGCACACTGTTTTCCGACCGAGTCGAGCGCAGAGTTACTTAGACGGCCACCAACGCGCATCAATCCAGAGCTGTCGAGAAACGGAGATAAAGAAAGACAGGAGCTAGACGATTTCAAAGTGTGTCCGGCCTGCAAGGTCTTGTATTCGTCCCGAAGCGTAGACATTTGAATTGAGCGCATCAACAGCAGTGTACCATGACGGATGCAGTCCACCGATAGCCCAGGAATTCGTACACGGTGCAGGAACTTGTATACATATGCAAACACGCGCTGCAGCTTTCCAAATGCTTACAAACACTTTAGAGCGCTGCTCAGAAAGCGACGAGACGGAATTGCAAGACTCTGGCCAAGAAGATTTATCTTTCGTCAGAAATGCGGGACCATGTAGCCACAAGTTGGACTGGACTAATTCGCTGGGCAAAGCTACACGTGAAAGTATGTCCGCAGGATTCAAATCGGTTGAAATATATCGCCTTACCATGCCAGAGGTCAACTCTTAAATAGTTGCGATGTGATTGGAAACGAAAATTTGAAACCTAGATGGCTCACTGCGAATCCAAGATAGCGCTACTGCAGAATCAGACCAACAATAAAACTTGCAGTCGAATAACTCCATACGAGATATTTCGTTTATGAGTTGTGCCAGCAAAACGGCTCCGCACAACTCTAGTCGGGGCACCGTCAACGATTTGAGTGGCGCCACACGAGATCTGGAACACAGCAGCTCCGCACGAGATTGGCCTTGCGTGGTCGAAATGATGTAGACGCAAGCTCCATAGGCATCTATGCTGGCATCACTAAAACCATGCACTTCAATGGAAACACCAGCAGAAAGTGCAAGCCTTGGAAATTTCAGCTGCTTTGTGCGCTCAAAATCTGCAATAAGATTATGCCAAGATCTTGTCAATGATGCTGAAAGGCTTTCATCCCAATCAAGCTTTTCTCTCCAAAGCGCCTGCAGGAATATTTTAGCCTTTGCGATTACTGGTCCAATAAGGCCAAGCGGATCATAAAATCTGGCAATAGTTGACAAAACAGTGCGCTTGCAAATTCGACCAGATGTCAATGCTGGCAGAAACGTGAAAATGAATAAATCCGTCGCAGGATCCCACGACAGTCCCACGACAGTCGCTGCCATCATCAAACTTAACTAGAGTTTCTTTGTCTTCTTCCGGAACTTGTTTGAGCACATCAGGATTGCTGGAGCACCACTTCCTTAGCTTGAAATTAGCCTTGGCAAGTAGCCCTGTGGTTTGCCTCATAATTTCTGTTGGAGCACCATGTATAGTTTTTAAGTCTCTCTGTTGCGCTCTCTATCGCGCCCTTTACTGCGCTCTCTTTGTGCATTACCTTTTTTATGCCGGCCCGCTGACTTGTAGCGGCAGCAGGCAAAATGACTTGCTAAATAATTCTCGCACATTCAACATCGTTTTGCACAATTACCAAGCCATTAAAAGCCATATTAATAATCAAAGAACACCGCGTCTCATTTAATAAATAGTTAAATCTTGTTGTTAAAATCGCTAAAAAGCTAGCGATTTTTCATTGGCGCCCGAGCAGGGACATCGGTTTTCAGAAGATTATTTCCTCGTTTGTTTGCGGTCTTTGTGGCTTGGTTTTTGTGCGCGGTCGTGTGATTACCTCGGTTGATTATACTCTGTACATGAAATGTACATATAGTACGTGTGTGCTTATGCCTACTCAATTTTTGGCACTTGATTTATTTTGTGCAACAACATTACATACACAAATTATATTATATACATACATATACACACATACACCACACCTTGCATAAATTAACATAATTATACACCCTCATAAACATAACTACTAACAAAACCTCGAGGCAAAACAAACCACAACAATTAAAAAAGGGCTACTAAGCTGATTTTTAACATAAACAAATATTTTAAAGTTATTTTGTTTCTATTGTGTTGGTTTTTTGGTGAAGATTTGTTGCATCAGCTGCACACATACAACCATAGCTTTGTTGTTGCTTGCGCCGCTAGCGTAGCAAAAGAATTTTGTCGCTCTCTCCTTTGTGCGCGCCCTTTTTCGGCTACACTTGTCGCTGGGCCAACGAACTTCCCCCCGCTACCCGTTTGGATTAGCGTTGCCTACAAGCGTGCTTGCGGTAATCGACGCCTATTTTCTGAGTACAGCTGAGACTGCTTGCAGATTTCGTTGTTGTTTGTGCGGTCGCTTGGACTGCTACTTTGCTTGCGTGCATACTGTATTGAGTGCGTGTGTACGTAATCTGCGTGCATTTCAGTTTGTCTCTTGCTGTTTTAGCGCGTTGTTATTTGCGAGGGCTGTTAGGAAAATTCGCAGCTAAATCTAGTTCTAAACTAGTACAATGCTTGCAGAAATTTGATAAGGTTAGCGCTGACATTGCTCGTATGAGAACAGCATTTCAGTTAAAGACAATTTCGTTTGAGCAAACAGAACTCGAGTGTCGTCTCGAGCTGTTAGAAGATTACATAAAGAAAGCTATGGCGCTTCAGGCAGATTTGGATAGTCTCAATCCAAGTAACGATAGTAGAGGGCCACTTGAGGATTTGTGCATTTCAACAAAGGCGTTGTATGTGAAGGCAACGAAACATAAAGATTACCTAAAGAAAGCTATGGCGCTTCAGGCAGATTTGGATAGTCTCAATCCAAGTAACGATAGTAGAGGGCCACTTGAGGATTTGTGCATTTCAACAAAGGCGTTGTATGTGAAGGCAACGAAACAAAAAGTTGAAAGTCAGACTTCTCATGACTGTTCTATGATGGCCAGTCAACGGTCCCAGTTACCCAAAATGCGGCTGCCTACATTCAGTGGAAAGCATGCCGAATTTAAGAATTTTATGTGCTTATTTGAAAGCCTAGTTCATGACGATCCTTCGTTGACCAACGACGAGAAGTTTAATCATTTGGTGTCGTGCTTGTCAGGTGAGGCTCTAGGAGTTGTGAAACCGTTTCAGTTAACGGACTGCAATTACTTAAAAGCCATTGCTAGCCTCAAGTCTGTGTACGACAACAAATGTTTGATATTTTTCGACACTATCTCGCAATTGTTTGACATCCCAAGTATGACCAAACCTAATGCGTCTACTTTGCGGTCCATCATTGACACTGTTTCTGCCATTTATGCGTCTTTAACTTCGTTGGGAAGTGAAAAGGACATCTCAAACGCAATGATCATACATATGGTTATGGCAAAAGTTGATCATGCAACCAAATCTCGTTTTGAGGAACAGCTCGACTTATGACAAGTTGCCTTCTTGGGATGACTGCGCTAAGCAGTTAAACTAGGTGTTACCAATATTTAGCGGCTGAAGAGACAACTCGGGTTCCAAAATAAACCGCGAGTAGAACCTGCAAGAAATAGTAAAGCTTCGTTTTCTTGCACAAAGGGTCCTTCAAAGCCTTCAAAACCGGTTTCGAAGTGCACATATTGTGGTTCTGCGGATCACAATATTATTCTTGCCCTTCCTTCGGATCTATATCCTGTTATGCAGCGATTTGAGTTTGATAAGACTCAAAAAATGTGCCTCAATTGCTTGAATGTGGGTCATGTAGTTTCCAGTTGCAAGGCTTCCAAAGTGTCGGGTGTGTTCAAAACCACACCACTTCGTTGTTGCACAGATACTCTGTAGCTGTGCCAAATTCACCCGTTCTACAGGCGGTCGCACCTCCAGAAGCGTACTTAGGTCTCGTTTTAAGTGCCGATCAAGTAATTCTTGCCACAGCAGTCGTAAAAATTAAAGATAGATTCGGCCATTACCATCCTGCTCGTGTGTTACTTGATGGCGGCTCACAGTTGAACCTCATGACTGAGAACCTTGCGAAGCGCCTTCGATTAAAGCGTAAAGACACAGCTGTGAGTATTGTAATGGCAGGTGGAACCACTACTGGTAGTAGGCACAAGGTGTGCGCTGATATTCAATCTCGTTTGAATTCTCACAGCTTTGGCACTGATTTTTGGGTTCTTAAATCCATATCAACTTGTCAGCCTGGTAACTTTTTGCCCACAACGAGCTGGAAAATACCCGAAAATCTGGAGCTGGCTGACCCAGAGTTTTACAAACCAGCCAAGGTTGACATTCTTCTAGGCGCTGAATTCTTTTACGGCTTGTTGTGTGTTGGGCAAATCGAGCTCAATTCTGGTCTTCCGTTGTTGCAGAAGACCTTGCTGGGATGGGTTGTTGCTGGTAGATACACAGGACAAATACCTCGTCAACAACTTAGTGTTAATGTTGCCGCTCAAGTTAGTGAATGTTCTCTCGACACATTAGTTCAACGCTTTTGGGAACTCGATCGGAGCCCAAATGAGTCGAAGGCTGTGCGCCAGACAGCTGAACAAAAGGCCTGTGAAGCTCACTTCACCAAATCAGTACAGCGCCTGTCTACAGGACGTTTTCAAGTCGAACTTCCGTTCAAATCCGATCCCGCTGTACTAGGGCTTTCCTTTCAAACTGCTGAAAGACGATTTATGCAACTTGAGCGCAAACTCGCAAGAGACAAAACTCTCCATGACATGTACCATGACTTCATGAGAGAGTATAGTGATCTCTTGAATCTCCTCCTCCAGGACAGCACTACTATATTCCTCATCAGTGTGTCCTGAGACCTGAAAGCACCACAACCAAATTGCGTGTAGTGTTTGACGCTTCTAGTAAAACGTCAACGGCTCTATCATTAAATGACACTTTAATGGTTGGGCCGACTATTCAGAGGGAGCTTTATTCAACACTTGTAAATTTTCGGTTGAATAAATATGCAATTACTGCCGACATCTCAAAGATGTACAGGCAAATAAACGTGTCTGAAAAAGACAGAAATTACCAGCTCGTTCTTTGGCGAGAAAGCGCCTCTCATGAGCTGCAGTCCTTTAAGTTGAACACTGTCACATACGGGACTGCGTCAGCGCCATTTTTGGCTGTGCGCTCGTTGTTTGAATTGGCAAATATTTATGCTCGATCTCACCCTGTAGCTTCAAATGTCATTAAAAATTGTTTTTATGTTGACGACATGTTGGCAGGAGCAGATTCTGTAGATGAGCTTAAAGAAATCTGTAATCAAGTACGAGAGGTACTAGATTCCGGAGGGTTCCCTTTGGCAAAGTGGGCATCAAATTGTCAGGCCTTGTTCGGGGATGATGGCAACATCATCGAAAAGGCAATTAAGTTTGACGACTCCACCTCAGTGAAAACGCTTGGAATGCGCTGGGCCCCTCAAGATGATGTATTTCGGTACCATCTAGATGTGGATAGCTTTATTTCGTTAAAGCCAACAAAACGAAACATCTTGTCGGTAGCGTCTCGTCTGTTTGACCCACTTGGGCTGTTGTGCCCCATCGTCACAAATCGAAAATTCTGTTGCAAGAGTTGTGGCGGTTAAAACTAGAGTGGGATGAAACTATTCCAACGAGTATGCATACTTCGTGGAATAAGTTCATTGAGACTCTGCGTGATCTACACAAAATTCATATTCCGCGATACGTTTGCTTAAACGTTTATGAGACAGTGCAAATTCATGGTTTCGCAGACGCCTCAAGTCAGGCATACGGTTGTTGCATATACATTAGGACTTGCAACAATGATAGCGTAGGCGTTTCGTTGCTTACAGCCAAATCCAGAGTGGCACCACTCAACGTAAAGACGATTCCTCGACTCGAGTTGTGTGCGGCACTCTTACTAGCGAAACTCTGGCAGCATGTTTGCGCCACGCTGAGTAAGTTTGTTATAGAAAGTGTAAACTTCTGGTCAGATTCTCAGATAGTGTTGTATTGGTTGGAGAGAGACTCATCCACGTTGTCCACATTCGTGGCAAATAGAGTGGCTGAGATCCAAGAGGCTTCTGAGAATACTGTTTGGCGTCATGTGCCTACAGACTGCAACCCTGCTGACCTAGTTTCTCGTGGAACTGATATAGACGAAATTGTATCGTCACTGTGGTTTAAGGGCCCTAATTTTCTAAAGCTCGGTGAAAATGATTGGCCCAATCTTCACCATGTTGAATTAACGTCAGACGTTAAGGCATCTGAAGATAAAAAGAATGCGACTGTACTTACAGTCATTCGATCAGACCTAGAGTCAAATTGCATATTGGACCTTATGTTGAAACTGTCGTCCTTTCCCAAATTAATTCGGATATTGGCATATGTTTTGCGATTTTGCTACAGGAAAAATCGCAGTGATTCTTTAATTGTGTCAGCTTTAGAACGAAGATTATCGTTTTTTAAGCTGATTGAAGTGCTGCAAGCTGATATATACAGCCGTGAGATCAAGTCTCTACAAAAGTCGGCGCCACTTCCCCCAAGTTTGCAATCTCTTAATCCCTTTATACACGAGTTCGAAGACACTGGGATTAAGTTTCGTTTGGTTCGAGTAGGTGGACGTTTGTTGCATGGTCCAATTCCTTATGACGCAAAATTTCCACTATTACTGCCTAAAGATGCACCAGTAGTAGCATTGTATATTCGGCATTTACACCTCAAGCACTATCATGCAGGTGCAAAGGTATTAATTGGGCTTCTTAGGCAACAGATCTGGGTGGTGAATGCTCGTAGTGCTTGCTCAGCAGTTGTACGTAATTGTGTACACTGCTTCCGATACAAGCCCAAGTTGTTAGGGCAAATAATGGGAAATTTGCCAGGTGATCGCCTTCGAGAAGGTCGACCGTTTAGGGTTTGTGGGGTCGATTTTTGCGGTCCTTTCCATGTAAGCTACCGCATACGAGGAAGACCGCCCGTTAAAAATTACGTCGCCGTGTTTGTTTGTTTTGCCTCGGAAGGCCGTTCACCTCGAGCTGGTAACAGACCTATCGACTGACGCCTTTCTTAATGTTTTTCAAAAGGTTCATCGGGAGACGCGGCCTGCCGGAGACGGTTTACAGCGACAACGCGACCAACTTTGTAGGAGCGAGCGGCGTGCTGAAGGAGCTGACGTCGGCGTTCGAGAGGAGCAAAGCCGCCTTTGATGGACTTAGCGGTCAGAGCGAGGGATCGATTGGCGGTTCATTCCTCCCAGGGCTCCCCACTTCGGAGGACTGTGGGAAGCAGCGGTGAAGGCGGCGAAGGCTCGTCTAGTCAGGGGCGCAGGCAACGCGAACCTGACCAGAGACGACCTGGAAACGCACCTGGTGGACGTGGAGGCAATTCTCAACTCCAGGCCTATGGTGGCAAGCGGCAGCGATCCCAACGATGGAGAGGTGCTCACTCCGGGCCACCTGCTCATCGGACAACCGCTTCTTACTCTGCCGCACGAAGGCGTGCAAGAAGGGTCTTTGAGCAGAGCCGGGTCCGGATTTTTGAAGCGGTGGCGGCAGCTGTCGGAGCTCAAACTGCAGTTTTGGCGCAGGTGGTCCAAGGACTACCTGCTCAGCCTGCAGCAACGGACGCAGTGGGCCAAAGGCGAGGCCAACCTGGACGACGGAGCAGTGGTGCTCGTCCACGACGACAACGCCCCCCCGCAGAAGTGGCTCATAGGGCGCGTGGTGGGCGTGATTTCCGGCGAGGACGGCAAGGTGCGGGTGGCCGACGTACGAACCAGGACCGGCACCATTAGGCGACCAGTCCACAAGTTGGCGGTGCTCCCAATGGACTTGAAAGACCGCTAGTCTTTCAATGGGGCCGGAATGTTGGAGCACCATGTATAGTTTTTATGTCTCTCTGTTGCGCTCTCTATCGCGCCCTTTACTGCGCTCTCTTTGTGCATTACCTTTTTTATGCCGGCCCGCTGACTTGTAGCGGCAGCAGGCAAAATGACTTGCTAAATAATTCTCGCACATTCAACATCGTTTTGCACAATTACCCAGCCATTAAAAGCCATATTAATAATCAAAGAACACCGCGTCTCATTTAATAAATAGTTAAATCTTGTTGTTAAAATCGCTAAAAAGCTAGCGATTTTTCAATTTCTATGACTTCGTTTGTAGAAGCACCACCAGTGATTAAATCATCAACATAAAAATCGCGGCGCAAGATATCGGAGCCAATAGGAAATAGCTCATGCTCATCTTCAGCCAGCTGATGCATAGTGCGAACGGAGAGAAACGAGGCAGGCTTTGTACCGTAAGTGACGGTATCAAGACGGAAAACTTGAATAGGCTTTTGAGGCGAGTCACGCCATAGATGCATTGAAAATAGCTATCCGGATTTGATACTCGCACGCAGCGGTACATCTTGCAGATGTCTCCTGTTAAAGCGATAGGAAACGTGCGAAATCGAACAAGCGTGTTTGCGAGCTTTGACTGAATGGAAGGACCAGCCATTAGGATGTCATTTAAAGAATGACCAGAGGATGTGGATGCGGAACGTCAAACACGACTCTCAACTTTGTCGTTGTGCTGTCCTCCTTCAGAAAGCAATGGTGCGGAGAAAATACTTGCACAAATTTAGCGAAACTGGCGATACAAGCGACATATGACCCAACTCTAAAAACTCCTTAATGAATGCAGAGTACTGTGCTTTGAGAAGTGGATTGCGTTCTAACTTTCGCTCCAAGTTTATAAACCGACGATAGGCTTGCGTATAGGAATCGCCACGCAGATCTGTGCTGAGCTTTACAGGCAGTCGGACGGAATACTCGCCAGTACGCAGGCGCCTGTAATTAGCCTTGAAATGCTCCTCGCAGTCGAACTCGACTGAATCGACACCCACTTTCGAGTTCCCAACAAGAAAGGAATGCTAAAGTCGAGCAGGCTCAACTCTTAAATACCCTGTACCACCCCACAAAAAGTAATTAAATTAATTAATTAATTAATTAAATTAATTAACTAAATTAATTTAATTAATTAACTAAATATTAACTAATTAAATATAAAATATTCCATGCATGCATACATACATTTACATTTACATCAGAATCGTGCCTAATGCGTGTTTGTGTACTTGTACATATGTATGTATGTGTGCATGGGCCTGGTTATATGGCTATAACTTTCTTTCCGATCATTCTATCATAATGAGACTTGGTATACGGTTATATAATAACTAACCTAATGTGACTACCAAATTTGAGTTCAAAATTCCAAGAATTACGGGAGTTATAGAAAATCGTTAATAGGGGGGGAGTGGGGGGGGTGGATCAGAAAAAATGAACAAACTCGTCCTTTCTCGGTCTCAGGAGAATCTGTATACCAAGTTTGGTTATTCTAGCTCTTATACTTTCGGAGATCCTTTGCGTTCATACAGACAGACAGACAGACGGACATGGCTATATCGACTCGGCTTGTCATGCTGATCAAGAATATATATACTTTGTGGGGTCTACCAAGCCTCCTTCTGTGTGTTCCATGTGCACTCGCACAAAACTAATATACCCTTGTACCCTTTGGGTACAGGGTATAAAAAGAGCGAACCATCTGCTCGATTCGTGTATTGCAATCCTGTGTAGACGGAGACTGGATGCAACCAAAGCAGATTTCTGACCGCTGCGAGCCACCTCCAGTAACTATCCGG